>NW_026945491.1:20000-79048 GCF_034702125.1 Engraulis encrasicolus | reverse complement strand
TACCCTCCGTTCATTGTCAGGAAAATGAATAAGAAGGTAGTTACCATTCCACGCGCTGTAGCCTGCCAACGTCTCTTGGCATCCCGCGGTCTGTCACAGCAGCACCACCGACAGCGCCTTCTGCTTCGCCATCCGAACTTTCGGAGCCTCATCGCTTCATCTCATCCAGATACGGCTCGTAGCCTATCTGTAGGGCATAATGCCTCCACCACTATCGTCCAGTATCGGGTTGGACTCTTCTACTTTCAAAAATGTTTCAGGCTCCGAGTATGCGTCAGATGAGTTGTCTAGACCCACTACGGATCCATGTTAGTTGTGACAGGTAATCCTGACAGGCGTCAAGACAGTCCTGATAGGCCTATAGATTCCTGAGCGTGCGTCATCGGTGACGTGACGGACTTGAAGGAAGCGCGCCAGCAGATGTCAAAAATATCGCTGTTCAAAGGCCATAAAACATCATGTTTTCCATTATAATGATCAAAACCAACTTCAAGTGACTATATTTTATGCTTACTTTCAATGTGTTTGTGTATATTACAATATTTCCCAAGTGTCATATGGTCTTTAAGCAGTCAGAGGGGAGAAAAAACGGCGGCAACGGGAAACGAGACAAAGAAGAAGAAAGTAAACGCATGACTATAAACTGAGAACCTATAGCCTAGGTTGATGAAAGCAATACATATTAAGCGACGATGAGAGGCAAGCCTCGCTTACTTACGCACATGTGATCACAGAAAGCAGCGCTGCCAACCTTCCTAAATCTACTATCCCTGCGGGCGTCCGAACCAGAAGTCGACGTGATAGTAGGACAGAGCGCTTAGTGATAGAGAGAAAAACGTAGCACCAGCAAAACCCCTGAAGTGTAATAAAGACGCCGAAGCCAGCTGCCCAGACATGGCGAGATCCTAAAGCTGAATCGAAATGAAAATAGCCTCGAGGACAAGCGAAACGGTACGGGAGCCTTCATTAAAGGATAGTTCCGGCGTAAAATGAAAGTTTCACCATCGCTTTCCCATGCCACATAATGTATATAATGATGAGCCATTCTGGGCAATGCCGCGCCGTTATGGTGTTAGCTAATTTTAAGCTTTTTGGCGAAAAACGCAGCCAATGCATCACGGCGGGGCCAATTAGTCCTATTATTTTCTGATGTTTCCCCGCTATAAACAACTTCAAAAACGATACACACGTCATCACAAAGGTCTCGTCAATCAAACCGAGGCACAGAGACGATCATCGGACCACACTGGCCAGTGTTTTCAGAGGTGTCTCACTGTTGCAACTCTCTGACCCGGATGCAGGCTACTCAATCAGATGGCTAGGTAGGCTAAACATGGTCCGCGGTTCTTACACCGGCTGCGACCGTAAAATGAAAAGCTGGAACCCCGACCGTTTTCACCGACTGCCACTGTCTAAACCAGCCATATTACGGGAATGGCTAATAGCATTAGAAGTGGACGAAACTGACATAAAAACCCTGAGGGATCGCTACTACCGTGTATGGAGGGAGCATTTCGAGGATGATGACTACAAGAAGAGTAGGGAGATGGAACACCTAAACGAAACCGTCTAAAGATGAATGCTGTACCAAAAAGGCGCATGGCTATGGAGGTATGTTTGAAGAGAGAGAAACATGTGTAAATGTGTCTGGCTCATGAATCTTGAGTGTCTGTGAATCTGTGAAACTGGTTGCAACACCGCGCGTCTTTGCCAGCTAGCACTCTGTTTTGGGAAGGCATACAGGTGCAGTAAATGTAGCCCACTACAGGAGATCATAAACTGTCAAAACAAACTAGCGCGGGATGGCAAGTGAAATTGTGAAATTGTGCGACCTGAGGCATTCGATGTGGTTGATGTCAAGCATGCTAGAGTAGTTTCAGTGAAGTAGACACTAATTGACCAGGGCGCGCGAGGTCAGATGGACCATTACGCAACGGAGGGCTGGAGGAATTTTATAAAGTCGTACTAGAATGTAAGTACACCACCAGTGGTGTGTTATTACAAAGTTGAATCCATGTTATATTATACCGTGTTGCAATTACTTTGTAAGAGTAGTCTGCCTACCTTATCGAACGTCTGGGAGTGATAAAACCACCTGGGGCTAACACGTCCGGGAGTGATCTCAGTTGGGAGTGTCCGTCTGCCACCGGTACTCTCCATACAACTCTTCAAATCTGCTGCCTGCACACACGGTAGTCCACTTCTGATGCTATTAGCCATTCCCGTAATATGGCTGGTTTAGACAGTGGCAGTCGGTGAAAACAGTCGGGGTTCCAGCTTTTCATTTTACGGTCGCAGCCGGTGTAAGAACCGCGGACCATGTTTAGCCTACCTAGCCACCTGATTGAGTAGCCTGCATCCGGGTCAGAGAGTTGCAACAGTGAGACACCTCTGAAATCACTGGCCAGTGAAAGACTGTGTGGTCCGATGATCGTCTCTGTGCCTCGGTTTGATTGACGAGACCTTTGTGATGAAGTGTGTATCGTTTTTGAAGTTGTTTATAGCGGGGAAACATCAGAAAATAATAGGACTATAATTGGCCCCGCCGTGATGCATTGGCTGCGTTTTTCGCCAAAAAGCTTAAAATTAGCTAACACCATAACGGCGCGGCATTGCCCAGAATGGCTCATCATTATATACATTATGTGGCATGGGAAAGCGATGATGAAACTTTCATTTTACGCCGGAACTATCCTTTAAGGGCGTGAGTGGAGTGATGGGAGATATGACAGCACGATAATGCTCCTGAAACTACGATAAAGGAAACATTTAACTGCAGTAAACAAAGTTTTGGCGCGCGCAGATTTCGGACCGGCCATGCCTAGAGCTAGCAAGAAAGGAGAGTTTAGACACGTCGCTATAAAGGCAATGGCAGCCGCTGATTGGCTCTGCGAAATACACCGGTGCTCTGAGTCTCCCTGGCAGAACTAACGCAGGCTACATTTCTATGTGAAAAACGGATGCGTCACTTCATGTGTCTCTTGCGGTGTACTGTAAAGAGCCCAGCATGTCTCTCCATGTTTTTGCATGTTGATTTGTTTGTTTTCCTGTCCTGGGGTCCGTTTCTCGAAAACGTCTTTGCTATCGTCGTTAGCAAAGTCCTTCGTACGAGCGACTTAACTCTCTCTCGACAACGACGCTCACCACTAAATCCAAGGGAATGGTAAAATGGTCTTAAGACGGTCTTAAGACGGTTAGCAACGACAAGAATCGAGATACGGACCCCTGCTCTATTCAGCAGTTCCCATGTCTCCTCATTGTGCATGTTGATTTGTTTGTTTTACTAAATCTACCAGACTGGGTCCCTTGTGCAGATAGCTCCACTCTCAAGTGTTGCATCATTCTAACAAAAATGTTTCCCAATTTGTACCGTACGTAATTGAATCACAGTAAAATTGAGACAGTTTATGAGGAAACAGAGTAACTGCTTTTGTGAAGAACTGTTGCAATATGTTGCAATTTGTTGCACCAGAATCACCCCATGGTGTTCTCAGTACAGCATTACAATAATATATGCAAAGCTGTGGAATTCCAAAGTATTGTGCTCATCACAGTTCAGTTCAAATAGAGTTAGTGACATTTAAACGTAAATTAGTCTGAGAAGTTTATAAAAAACATTAAATGAGAGGCAGAGATGGGATTGTTGTTGTTATTCAGTACTGCCAAGGTCTTCATCTGGCCAGAATATTACTACTGTCTGGATTATCATATTGCTAATAAAAACCCTAACACTAACCGCCTCTTATTTTCATTAACACACGTCCTGTGTAGCCTGACAGTATAGGCTGGTTTATAAATGACTGGATTTAAGTGTAGTCTACTTGTAGAACCCACCTGCACACTGCAAGCTGATATTGTTTGTCTCTGCATGCATATAGGGAGAATGCATGAAGGGAATAGAAAGAAATTATTAACTTGGTGTGTGTGTGTGTGCGTGCGTGCGTGCGTGCGTGCATGCATGCAGCGCAATCTCTGGGTAAAAGTGTGGCTCTGTGCTCGTCAAAATAGCTGCTATGAGTACGCAGAGTCATGATTTTATGTTTCTCAAGCTTTCAAGACAATCAGCATTCACATTCAAAAGTTGGACCTTCAAGAAAATGTATATTTATTACAGCTGCTATTTTTTATGATGCTTGAAGGCAGATATGCAGGACTTACAGCGGGCGTCGTTGTGGCTTGACAACAAAAGTGTATGGTGTGTGTGTGTGTGTGTGTGTGTGTGTGTGTTGTAGGTGAGATGCTTCCACCAGACCTGTGAAGAATGAATACACTTTCTTCCATTAAGATGACTTTTCCATCCCAAAGTTTTAGTTAATGTGCAACCACTTTTCTGTTTTTTCTTTTAGTTCTTTGACATACTGTATCATCCCAACTTTATGTTCATTAATCATGCTCCCTCTGGCATGCTTTATCACCTCTCTGAACGGTCCTGGATGCATGCACACAAAGGGAGCGCCTCTATTTTCCCTGGGTCCTGTGTTCCCCGGTTTTCTAAAAAAAGGGTCCTATGTTCCCCGCATTGTGTCTGACAAGGGGATAAGGCCCAGGATGCTTGTGCATGCATATTTCTTGCATGAACGGTTGCCATGCGTATTTCATTTCAAATACGCGCACAGTGACAGCCTAACCCTAACCATAACCCTAACCCTAACAACAACCTGCGCTCGCCATGTGGCAGCAGTCTACTTTTTTTAAGAGGGTTCTGAGTTCCCCGGTTGCGGGGAAAATAGGNCCCAGGGAAAATAGGACCCAGGGAACACAGGAATATACTGTGATCATAATATACTGTGTACTGCTTGAGACCAAGAGGAGAACAGCATGTCTAACATGGCAAAGGAGAAGTGAGCCTCTTATGAAAGCATCAATCACTCTACAACATATAAATTGGTTTTCTAGATGTAAAAATCATGGTTTCATTGAATTGCTACACATCAGAATTAGAGTCACAAATATGACAGAGAGGAGGAAAGCAACATTATTCAGCGTAACAGCTGATAAGTATATTCAACTTGTTTTTAACATAAAAGAGAATCAGAGATTTCAGGCTTTGAATTATGTTGGAACTGTATTTTATTCTATATGAAAGCAAACATGTTGCCGTGGCACAAATGTGCCCTTTCACATTCAAGAATTCCTGTTCAAGGCTGCAGAAGATTACTGGACTGTGCGAGGACTTTATCTGTACCAGAACAATGGAATGCCCAAACACAACAGAGTTGCGTCTCCACATGGCAGGCCAAGGACTGTGTGTTCGTTGCCTGATTATCATAGACTTGCAATCGAGATTCGATCTGCAGCGCCGCCGAAGGTGTTGCGTCACTAGGAGGGCGCAGCCTGGCTAGTGTGTTCGTGTGTTTGTGTGTGTGTGTGTGTGTGAATGAATTAATCTCTATCCGGGTACGCCCCCTTTTCCCTTTAGCGGATAGAGATAATTGTTATCAGGGAAAATCCTCCAATAAATATGACTTATGGCTATTACATCGTTTAGAACGAGTGGGGAAAATGGTAGCTGACGGTTCTCCCCATCCGCTCTCCAAGCCGGTTTGAAACTTAATTAAGGATTCTCTGTGTCTTTCATTTCAGGTGTTTCATATTTACAAATGTTAAGGGTTTGAACCTAACATTTACTTGGTCCTTCAGAAACCGATCCCAAGATACCCGACGATTCCAGCACGCGAGGAGGGAACCAGGAAAGTCTGTGGGCCACAGCACTAAGACCCGTTTCCGGGACTGGTCTCTCCCTCGCAGGCTGGGATCCGACGGTTGACGGGAATCTTGAAAAGACCAGAGAATCGTGAGTAGGCCTACATTTTTATTTTTATTTAAAAAGGAATGAATGAAAAAACGGTAAAATAAGAGAAGATAAAACCCTGACAATTCTAGACTCTATCAGGTAAAAAGGGAGGCCAGACTCCTCTGTGTTGTTGAACAAGTTAAAATCTGAAGACTACGTAAAGTAAAGTACGTAGTACGAGTACGAGAAACTAGTACGAGAAACTAGTTTAAATTCTGTGTTCTCTGGGTTGAGAGAAAGTGTGCGTGAAAGGATTCGTATTACCACTCGGTAATACGTTTCATACAACAAGGTCCAAATAGCGAGTCTTTGTGGAAGCCTGTATGCAAGAAGATTCCACCTGTGAGGTTGAAGTGAATCTTACCACAAACGATCGTTGATCGCTATCTTGTTGAAAAGTGTATCCAACAATAGAGGCACTGTAGGTGTTGTGACGTTGGACTAAATTCATAGAGACAAAATGGGGGGCAGTAACAGCAAAAGAAGTGAAAAGTTCCTTGCTGAAATGCAATGCAAGGACTGGAAAATCGTGCATAGAGAAAATCCTAGTGCAGTAGACTGGTTTGATGATAATGAGGAAACGGACGGGGATGTGGAAGAGGTAGACGTCGTTCTAAACTTAGACGGATTGTTTTACCAAGAAAAAATTAGACCTGAAATTACCCTTCTGGTCCAAGGGACCCCCGTACGTTTCCTCTGTGACTCTGGTGCTAAAAAAAAAAAAAAAATAAAAAAGCAAATGACAGCCATTTGGATTACTCACTGAGCAGTTAATGTCTCAGATAGCCTACCATATAATAATAATAATAATAATAATAATAATAATAATAATAATAATAATAATAATAATAATAGTAATAATAATAATAATAATAATTGTATTTTATAACACTGTGTCATACAAGGCAAGTAATATGGATATCTGTTTGTCTGTCTGTGTGGGCCCTATTTGTTGTATGAATTGTCCTAGTGGGACACCCCACTGTGTGTGTGAGAAAGATTGTATATATGTCTGTGGAGTGTACGTGTGTATCTGTGGAGTGAGTGCCTAAATATGTCTGAGAGTTTTTTTGAGTGTTTAGTGAAGGTACTCTATTGTGTTCAGAGTTAGCTGGAGCTTGGGAGTGCACATGTTGAAACAACATTTTTAAAATAAGAATAAGCCTTTTATTTTATTCTACAATTCAACTTTGAGGTGTAGGATTTTGTCATGATTTTGTTTTTTTACACATTCTTACCCATTTATTTTTGATTAGGAGAAAACGGGGTTGTGGAGTTATGTTGTTTCTTTACTATTTTCAATTGAAAGTTAACATGTTAATGTTTAAGCCTTTAAGACACGGCATTATAAATTAGCTGTTACCAGAATGGCAATGACCAAGTCATAATGTATTACTAAAGGCCCCGTGCACTGTCATGGTAGTGTAGTGTAGTTGCAAAAGAGTTTGCTTTCATGATTTACAGTACCAAAATGTCTTTGTTTCTTCTAAAGAATAGATGAAGCTTTCTCCTTGTTCTTATTTTTTTAAAAGAACAATGGGTTTGAGATCTTGAAATAACGCAGGCGTTATTTGATGGCCCAAAGGTGCTGTGAGTAAACCTAATTTGGACCTGGTCTGAGAGTTAGGTCACATGTGCTGAACATTTCTAGAAATTTAGGTTGTCATTTTGTTTTGATTGAGTTTTAACTATGACTTATTTCTTTGTTTTATTTCATCGAATTTCTTGCCTTATTATGTTCTATTTTGATGAGTTATTGATCAATGGATCATGGGTTTGGTTTAATTTTAATGAATTAATAATTTTAATTTTAATGGTTTATTTTAATGACTGGAGCACAATGTTGACTCTGATAAACTAGACTCTGAATACACAGAGGCGCTTGACAACGTCGCCCAAGCAAAGATAACAGTGTCCTATGTGTAGATGTTTACATTAGCTCGGATAGATATTAAAAGGCTCAGAGGCTCTCTCTAAGTAGCCCAAGGTCCTCTGCAGGCACCCTTATCAGACACAGCAGGCCCAACTATAAACATGCAAATTTCTGTGGCAGAGACAGAAAGACTCTTAATATTGAAACCTCCAACAGTGTATGCTAAACCACCTGTTTGTCACTGAAAAGACAATAAGACCTAAAAAAAACTGTACACCGACCTAGATAAAACAATACCAAAGCTTAAAGTTATGTTAAATATCTATCATTGTCATTAGTTTAATACTGTAAGTGTGAACATTGCTTCACATGGTGTGTGATGAGACATGTCAATGTTCTCTATTTGCTTTTAAAAGTTTGAATTTGATGACGTTGGGATCCTTATATTTTCATTTGTTTGATTTATAAACAAAGAGACAGTTGTCTCTCTGTCTTTTCATTTCAGTCGTCAACTTGCAATCAAAGTGAAAACTGATTGCCAATAAGGTTTTAGTTCCGTTACAAAATGTTTTATGTAGCCGATACATGAAGTCAATCATTTTTTGCTCTGATTTGATTTCAAATTGATCTGGCTTGAGTGTACATGAAGGAAAGTTGTTTTCCCTATATATATATATATATTTTGTGTGTTCTTTGAGGAACAGGCCCAGTGTTATGGAAACGAGCTGAAACACAGCTGATGTGAATGGAAGGAACCTAGACAATACCAATGATCGCTAGGTTAAGTGAATTTTGTTTTTAATTTGATGAGTTTCACAAGATTTTTCCAGAGTTTGTTTTGTTTCAATTGGGTAATAATTTTAGTTATAACACTTGATAAAATGACAACTGTTTATTTTTTTTCTCTTTCTTTCAAACCATGGAAAGTTTGACCTAAAAGTTAGACAAGGTCTTACCTTTATACCTTAGATAAAGGGTCTGTCCGGTTGTTTGTTTCATTTTTCTTTTAAAGTTGCGTATTTTACAACGGCAGTTGTGTTTTCTTTCTTTTTATCTCTTACATTTTGATTGGTTGATCTAGTGATCTGTATGTCTGGGTGATGACAGTGAAACTTTGGAATGGTGTGAGAAAGTAGGATTCTCAAATATTTTGGATTCTCAAATATTACTCATACTCAATTTTTTTATTTTTACAAAATACATTTTTGAATGTACTGACATTATTGGCAGGAGTTGGGCTAGGCCCCTATATCACCATGACCTCATGACAAAAGGACCGTGAGGACTGAATGCCAATATATATATTTCAGTTCTGTTACAAAGTGATTTATGCAGGCTTAACTATCATGTAAAGACAGCCAATACTATGGGTATAGTCATTTTGTACGGCATGCTTAATGTTTCTTCTACATTCTATATTGGATGAACTATGTGGTCAACACCACATTTTGTCAGTTTGCGTTTATCGCCTATTCTGTAAGGAACTCTAATGTAAACGTGAGCCACAATAGTCAGATACTGACCAGAGTAATTTTCTTTTTCATAATTTTGCTCTTGATAAATTGTTGTTCCCCGGGAATGTAGAGCTATCTATTTTATTTTGATTATAGATTATGAGAGAATGGTTGGGCGGCTTTGGGTTTTGTTTTGTCTAAACTAACAAAACATGTTTTGTTTCCTCTCTATTATAATGCTCTCTAATCTGTGCACCTCCTCTAAACTAATGTCTGTGTATTTCTTTAAGCAAATGTTTGAAAAAGCCTGCCTTGATGTAGGCTATGCGAGTGATTCTCTGATTCGGCTACACTTTTAAGTCCGTGGATTTGATTTGCCAATTCCACTAACTATTAAGATTAAGCTTGGCAATTTGTTTGTTTGGCACTATGTAAACATCTAGGTCATTTAGTTGGGAAAAATACTGATAATTGACTTTTTGCTTTTGCCAAAAGCGTAGGGGAATCGTAGAATCACTCATGCACCTATGAACTGGAGGGTGTTGGAAGATGTTTACTTCTCATCATTTACTGTGCTCAAAGTCTGTTTCGGAAATTACTTAAGTCTTATTGAGTCATGTGGATGGCACATGTCTCAAACAGGAGAGATATTTTAGGATTAATCAGTGCATCAAACAAATATGTGTATAGGGCACATGTTAAATGAAACCTTGTTCTGAAACTTCACCCCTTAACCTAACCTAAAACAAACATAAGAGAGCTACAATGTGGAATCAAATTGCATCAGGGTTTGAATCATTTGTATGTTGGTGGTGTACTATAAACAAAAATGTGGACAGAATGAACAACATCCACTATAAATGTGCAGGCGCTGGGCAACAAAACTGAATTCGGGTTCAGGGCCATCCATGAACAACTGAAGGCAACCTGCCTAATGGCATTCCAATCTCGTATTGCGGTTGATATGCTTTTGGCCGATAGGAGTGTGTGCTCTATTTTTGGTTATCAATGTTGTTCCTTCATACCGAACAATACGGCAGCTGACGAAAGTCTCACCAGGGCGATAGAGGGACTGGGATCCCTCAACCAAAAAGAAAATGAGAGACCACTCCGGGGTCGATACTTCAGTGTGGGATGGTTCCTCTGACATGTTTGGCCAATACAAACAGTTGGCAGCGTCCATAATCATGTCTATTGCAATATTTGCGGCGATCCTCACGTTACGTGGATGTTGTTGTATTCTTTGTATTAGAGTGTTGTGCACCAGATTTAGTACCACTGCCATTGCACAAATGGAAGAAAAAATGTCAAACCTATATGCTCTTCTAACTAGACAGGATAGTGATGTCGATGACACTATGATGATGTTGTTGGTGGAGACCATGAGCCTCCACACCAATCTGACGATTCCATCCAGGTCCCTGATCTGTTCCCTGACCCAGGGGATTATGCTCGGGGCCTCTAAGTGTACCTATTTAAAGAAAAAATCATTTGAAGTCATCACTGGATGATGTTAATGTTTGTCTCTATATAGAATAAACAGGGGGAAATGTTGGAACTGTATTTTATTCTATATGAAAGCAAACATGTTGCCGTGGCACAAATGTGCCCTTTCACATTCAAGAATTCCTGTTCAAGGCTGCAGAAGATTACTGGACTGTGCGAGGACTTTATCTGTACCAGAACAATGGAATGCCCAAACACAACAGAGTTGCGTCTCCACATGGCAGGCCAAGGACTGTGTGTTCGTTGCCTGATTATCATAGACTTGCAATCGAGATTCGATCTGCAGCGCCGCCGAAGGTGTTGCGTCACTAGGAGGGCGCAGCCTGGCTAGTGTGTTCGTGTGTTTGTGTGTGTGTGTGTGTGTGAATGAATTAATCTCTATCCGGGTACGCCCCCTTTTCCCTTTAGCGGATAGAGATAATTGTTATCAGGGAAAATCCTCCAATAAATATGACTTATGGCTATTACATCGTTTAGAACGAGTGGGGAAAATGGTAGCTGACGGTTCTCCCCATCCGCTCTCCAAGCCGGTTTGAAACTTAATTAAGGATTCTCTGTGTCTTTCATTTCAGGTGTTTCATATTTACAAATGTTAAGGGTTTGAACCTAACAAATTATTTAGCCATTTTAACCTTTGCATTACACGTCCGGTTTATCTAAAATGGCTCGTCCTAAAATGGATTGCACTGTAAATGTTGTGATATCAAATATTCACAACCTTTCCCCTGAAGACTTTACAGAGTAGGTTATAACATATTCTTCTTATTTAGAAAAAATGTGTGACTGGTGTGGGAGTTTTTATTTTCAGATTCAGCTTGTTACTTTTATCACAAGTCCTCAGCCATTTATTGTTATGGGTCCTCGGACCAGTGGCTCTTTGACGCTGCTAAAATATTGATAAATCTTGTTTAATGATCTTTCCCTCTGGATGATAGAGGCTGGGAGGAGGAAGGGATTGGTGTTTCACAGTTAAATTAGAACATCTGAAGCAATCAAGTACCTCATTACAAAACTCTAATAATGAAAACGACACCAAAAGCTTGATTTTTCAAAAAAAAATCATTCAATCCTTACTCCCTCACAGAAATCACCTAATGGGATTTGGAAATTAGAAGTTTTTAAATTAATCAGTTATCTTCGCCTGTGTCTTCTGGGATGAAACCTTGAGCTCATTATTCAATAACTGCTCACAGTTTAAAGCTCCATTTCACAGCTGAGCAGGTTGCTAAGCTCAGAGGACAGCAATTGCCTCCTGGTGTTGTTTGTGGCAACACAGGGGAGTCAGTGTCACTACATGGGGGAGTTCACAAGGGCTTATGTCGCATTCCCTGGCCAATATGCAACCAGGAAGCAGCTACCTCCCACTTGAAAGCGTTCCAACCAGCAAGTCAAACTTGAACTAATTATATCACTGTGCACCCATGCTGTGCACTGTCACTGCTGTGTTGACGTCACGATTTCGAAGTCGGGTTACTTCGATTTGGCCCCATCTCGCGACGTGAACATTCCGCTTCAACAGGCGTGTGTTTCAACCAGGGCTTCGAACCGGTTCAAGGAACGAAAACGAAAACCAGGAACTTTTTGTATTTTACAGGGAACAGAAACGAAACCGGAAACGTTATTATTTTTTATGTTCTGGAACGGGAACACTTATTTAAAAATAATGGTAACCGGTTAATACCGGTTAATACCGTTCCTTAAACTAAAAAAAAAAAAATTAATTTCCTGCGCACGTTACCATGACGGCTGAGGTTCACGTCTTGTGTGACATCAGACATTCTCTGACTGAATGGAGAGAGAGCTGTAGATTACAAAGTCTTCACTCCACATCTTAATTAAGAGAAACCACTGTCGTACAAAAGGACAGAGTTTGCATTGCATTATTGTAAGACATTGCAGGGAAGCGCGTGTAAAGCGCACCGACAATGTTTCGGCGTTATTGGGCATCCATGGCCGCTTCAAATATGCACAAACTCACAATGTCCATCATAGTGCTCCCCGTGACCCAAGTCAGCGTAGAGCGCACATTTTCATAATTGAGGTTTATTCTCTGCTTCTCCGCTTAGGTCGTCCCTGAATGACAAAATTCTGGAGGATATTCTTTTCATCCGCTTGAATAAGCAGTTTTGAATGTAGGCTGACTCATTTGCACTTCCGTCTTTCTTGGTTAACGTCAGTTAGGCCTATTGGGAGTAATCAGCTGACAGGAACGAAATTAACCGTTCCGGGAACAATATTTTTTGGTTCTAACCGGTTCGGGAACGTCAATTTATTGGTGGAACTCAAAACCGGAAACGTTATAATTCCGTTTCTGTTCGGAACGGAACGTTTGGAAAAAAATAATGGTTCAAAGCCCTGGTGCCAACGCATTTCAGCATGTAGGTCAGAAATATCCCATCTCCCACTCTCGGGGAATGCACCATTATACGTGTAACCGACCATCTGCCTACTATGTTCATGAACAAACGGTTCCGCCCCTTTTGGGGAGAAACACACCGAATGTCTCATTAACTGGGCACTGCGCAAAATTTTGAGGTGGAATTTCGAGGCATGTGAGGCACTTTGATGCTGTCTCCACCACTTTTATTTGGAGGAAGAGAGCAGACTAACACTTAATTTGCTTCACGGCTGGTTTACAGAGTATTTTCAGTAATTCCACTGAGTACAGTGTAAATGACTCGTCCATAAATTCACAGAGTTGCCAGGTCTCATACATTATTCAACCCAGGTGCAAGGTAGCGCTGCGTCACAATGTGCACAGTTACACCAGTGGAATGCTGCGCTAGACTCCACTACATCACTGAATGATAGGTACAGATCACTACAGGAAGTGATGAAAATCCAAAGGTAGAAAAAACATGTACGGTACCAGTAAAACATCCTGTCAAACTATCAGTGAGGAGTTATGCACTGGTTGTGTGTTAGCGTAACATCAGCAATTAAGTTGAAATGCTGGACAACGAAACCCATGGAGGGCCAGCATTTGTGATGCGATCTGGGAAAACCCTTCACATGGTGGGATTTAACATTTTTGAGATATCGTTATTATTTGAAAGTCAATTTCAAGCTCTTTCCAAAGGTGTTTTCGTTATTTTCATATCTTGTCTCTATCAAATGTTATACTTACCCAAAGTCAACTTAGTCGTTTGGAGGAATTCTGAGAAAAAACACTCTAAAGGTTGGGTATGGAGATTGTGGCCAGAGGAGGTATTGCAACTATGCATGGCGGTTGTGGCCAGAGAAGGTATTGCAACTATGCAAGGCACTTGTGGCCAGAGTAGGTATTGCAACTTAGGAAAATGTGAGGTTGAGTATGGAGGATTGTGGCCAGAGTAGGTATTGCAACTATTTTTTCTTTGATTTATTTACGTAATTTGTTTAATTTTGAGTTTGAGTGAAAGAAACAACTAAGGAAACAAACAAACAAAAATCCTTGTTTCAACACAGCATGGATAGCACATTATTATGGATAATTATTATGATCATAGTAATTATTATTAATAATATTATAGTTATTGGGATACTGCATAATTTGAGCCATTCTAAGTAATTGGGACACTCTAATCCCCAATGGAGACATTATTATAGTTAGCTTTTTATTCAGTGCTTGATTATCATTATCATCTTTCATTCATTAGTTTGTAAGAATAGTTGTAGTCCACATCAACACAATGTAATGTTCCTGGTCTTCCACTGTGCACTAATTGATTTCTTTGTATAACGATAATATAGTATAGACCTAATATTTTTAAATATAGGAACTTAACTCTTACTGTAGGAATTCAGCTTTCCTTTGTCATATAGCTATCAAGAATTTGGATCAGTAATTCATTTCGGAGGCAGTGTAGCGTCCTCATACGATGCTCCGGATGCCTCACTGATGGTGGGAGATACGGGCAGGACAGTTTTTTGGTCAAGGTACCTCTTAAAGATTAGTCTCCTCCTTCTGTATTGTCTCTAGTTAAATTTTGCTCTCATCCATGACCATAGCACAGCCCCACCCCCCTAACCATCACCCTAACTGAAGTAGCTCATCATAGAACTAGGCTCCGCCCCCAGTCCCACACCATAATTGGATTAGTTAGAGTAAGGGATATGTCCAATGGAGTGATTTGCTATTACATGGGTCTCTCAATTTGCCTAAAGTTAATTATTTACCTTGAACTTGGTATAGCATGCATTGACAAAGTGTTATGTATTTAACGCACTTGTAGTTCAGGGTTTCAAATAGGCCTAACCTTGAAGGGTCACTATGCGTACATTACTGCTCCTTCACTATTATCACTACTCAGAAAATAAGTCCCAGAAGCAATACCTGAATGAAAGCAAAATTTAAAGAATTCATTAATCTCATTTATTTATCTTCAGTAAATTTGTAATCCAATGGCACTACTTCTGAGGACAACAAAACACTGGAAAAAAATATTGTTTGATGTAACACACCAAGAGTAGGCCTAGCACATTGCACTTGGTTTTGATATTCATATTATTATTATTATTATTATTATTATTATTATTATTATTATTATTATTATTATAGTAAATAACAGAAGGCTACTCATCAAACACTACCTACCACATGCCTGTTAATTTCAAATCGACTGAATGAATGTAATTTCATTACTTTTCACTATAGGCCTATGGGGTCTTCCATGTTTTTTTGTCTCCCAGACCCCAAACTGCTGGCTAACGAATGTAATTTCATTACTTTTCACTATAGGCCTGTTTTTTTGTTTTTTGTTTGGTCTCCCAGAGACACCCAAAATGCTGGCTAACTGTGGGTCGTCTATTGGCTACATAGCCTACTGGCCTGTGTGTATAGAATAATTTCAAATTAAATTGTCTATTCATTGATTCGTCATGTAGCATCAAAAAAGAGAAAAGGGAATGCTTCACTGGGTCCTCTGTCCAGTTAGTAGTCATGTATCCTATTCGTAATTTACTGCCCAACTTCTGCCATTTTTAAATAGGTTCCTAAAGCATTCCATCGGGTAAAGAAACGAATGACGTGTAGGCCTATTCTGCCCTGCTAAGGCAAAAGGCAGTAACTTCAAATTTTTCAAAAATGAGTTTTTGTCATATTTGCAATAAGAAGCATCAGTTTTATCATGTGAACAAACATGGAGTTTGAAATCAGTTGTTTTGAGGGTTAAAAAAGGTGTAAAGTAAAACAAGCTGAAAATCCTTTGGGTAAACTAAGGCAGAAGACAGTAACTTCAGTTACTGCTTTTTGCCTTATGCTCTGGACCTGCAGAATTCTGGAACTCTGATGTTCCAAACTGAGGCAGAACACAGTAACTTCAGTTACTGTTCATCTGTTAACAGTTAAAACTCCTTCTTTAAATTTCAGTCATGTAAATAATCAAAAAAATATAAAATGAAACTATTATATTATGAAACATTGTGTGTAATGTGTGTAACTACTATTTGAGGTAGTATGAAATACAAATACACACACAAAACCCATTTATAATTATATTACTATTATTATTATTAACAATTTATATGTTAATAAACATGACATTTTGTCATAATGACTCTAATAGTGTGTATACTGCTTAAATTATATGTGAAAGTTGTATTTGTTGCTTATTATTCAGATTTAAAATGGAAGTTACTGTCTTCTGCCTTAGTATGACTAATTGTCATTCCGGGGGCAATGCTAAGGCAGAACACAGTAACTTCCAAAAAAGGGTCAAAGGTTAACTATTTGTAAAATTATTTTTTATGAATAGATGTAGGCAGGCATACACTACAAACTGTGAAAATTACAGCTTTGTAGCTATAACCAGATTGTGGTGACATTAATTTATTTTAAGATAACTTTAACATCATTTTTCTCAGTTTCACACTCTGGTGAGTTACTGTCTTTTGCCTTAGTAGGGCAGTATTGGAGTCGGGCCAGCCATTTCACTGTTTAGGGTATAAAGCGAAAATATCAGCAAAAGCTTTTCAGGTGTCTCGGAAAAGTGCAATGAGCTCTCTGCTCGGAGGTAAAACATGGTTTTGCGCGATTCCAAAACACCAGCTGGACGCAAAAAAGCAAACATAGCCTACATCATGCCTCGGAATAGGCTACTTGTAGTAGGCTACACAGGGCGGTGAAGACCGCTTTGTTTTTTACCCTCTGCCGCAGGCAGCACAGACATAACAGAAGAGAAAAGGTTTTCTCCGCGCTTATCTTCTTCACTAGCTCGCGCATCGCATGAAAGGACTTAGGTGATTTGAAAGACTGGGGTGAAAGTCACCGGTGCATCTCAGTTTGACTTTGAAAATTGACTGTTGAAGATGTCTTTACTGAACTCATTAGTTAGGCAAGACATAAATGCATAGGTAGCCTATAATTTTTTTTCAACACGTGAGATGATCCAGTGACGCTTCTACAGTGTTAGGGAGCCAGTTATGGCCAAATTCACGACACTCAATTCAGCACAGCGTATTATGACAAAGATACCACCGCGGCAAAAGAATGAATCTTTTCGATATGCGCTGCCTCGGAATAGTAGCCTATGCCTACAAGACCACTTTTGACCCTCTGCAGCAGGCACATAGGCGTGCACAGATAGACACGAGGTGTTGCTTGGGCAGCACCAAGTTGCCTTTAACGGACAAAAGTGCCCTTTTGAAAGTTCGTTTTTTTATTTTTATTTTTTATTATTTTATTCCTTAAATGTAGGGTTAACGCTGTAGTCGATGTTCCCATCATCATTTAGACATGACTGTCAATTAAAATCGCGTGATAATAATGCCTCATGCCCCCTCCAACGGCACCAACACGTTCTCACCCCCATTACCTCGAATACAGACGACTTGTCAGGACCCTTCGCGTCGGCGCTCGAGTGAAAGGCAGCCCATTTGCGTCTGTATCCGATGCGAAGGCAGTTTCATGCTGCAAGTTGCACAACAAAAAGCTTTCTTGAAAAAGGACACGGAACGCATTTATAACAGAAATAAACAGTTATTTAGGCTACCTGCTTTCTCACTACAACAGCATTTCCATCGAAGCACTATCCTAAAAGCCACGATTTAATATCGAACTTTATGGACTATTTGATTAATAGTCCATGAAAATAATATTTTATCCGAATAAAGTTTTATACAGTAGATGCGGCATATATTGCATACCTTTTTAATAGGCATATTTATTCCCCCGATGTTTGTTCTTCGGACTGTATCGGATTAGTTTCAGGATAAATTAAAAACTTAACATTTGCTTCCTACTCTCCTACTGTACTAGAAATTATGTCATTTTCTGAAGAGGGCTTGCGTGCGTCTATGAAATATTGAAAAAAATGTGCTGGATTAATCGAATAGTTGCCCATAATGTCGCATTTTTTGAGTATTTAACCTACTGCCATTTTTATGAACGTGATTGTTTTTTTGGATTAAAAATAAATAAATAAAGTTTGGAAATGATTGCGCTTGCAATGATGTCATTTCCTTGCGGATGCCTGTAGCAGTTGGCAGCTTGTTGACAATTTGCTTCCACGGTGAAATTGTTCTCTCCTTGTCCTTATTGGTAAGTAAGCCTACATTGATGTCGTTCATAGGATCAAACTATCAATATTTTTGGCATTGGCATTCTTGACAGCTGGGTCGTGTCAAACTGTGTTTTTCATATGCCGTTCGTCAAGCTTGTTTTCAAGATGGGCAGGCTAGGTTAGCCTTCGTCAAATCACATTTGAGCGCTGGAACTACAATATTTGAGCTTCTATTTTTGAGTGAAATGTATTGATTCAATATCTAAACAGCCAGGGAACGATTAGTCATCCCATCCTCGTTTAGCGTCGTTCTGACGAAACTGTTAAGGTGGCTGTTTGGGCTTGCATGCAATGGCTTTTTAGTAGCCGATCCGGGAGGGTAGGCCTACACCCACAGCTAAAGCCCATAAAACAGCGGTGGGGATGGGGAACCTACGTCTCGAGGGCCGTTTGCGGCTCTTGGGGCAGTTTTATCTGGCCCCCATATAGTTTTAATATATGCAGCCTCACATGAAATATGACATTGTAAAGCAATTTTAGAAAACGCATTTGCAATACAGCTAAGTTATATTTAGGGAACCTAGAGAAGGTGGGGTCTGTTTTAAAGGTGACTGCTTCAATGTAGTCCTAAAGTGCAGGGGGAAATCCTGGTTTGTGTTCATAATATGGCCCTCGCAGGACTTTAACGTCCCTCGGATGAATTTGAAGTGGCCCCTTGAATGAAAAAGGTTCCCCACCCCTGCCATAAAAGAATGGTTATTAATGTACGCGCAATGAACGAATACTCCTCAGATAATCAAGTAAAAGCCAAGGAAGCCATTTAAGTTATATAACAGTAGTGTTTTGATTGCACCATTCTTGTGTACTATAAAAACACTGTTCCACTGTGCATTCTTCTCTTCAAATTGTTTTCATTTATGTTTCCAGGTGTAGCAGAAAAAAAAAAAAGTATTTCAACGGAGTGCATGGGACGTGATGGTATGTTACACAAGATGTACAGTAACTCGCAGTGTACGAATTAAGTCACTACTTAATTCATACACTGTGAGTTTGCAATGTATGATGAGTCATACTTTGCATTGAAAGATGACTCAAGTCTCAATCCACTCTTTACTGGGTATAACAGTGATTGAACCGTTGACATTAGGGTATTTTGAGTTTCTGTAGGCCTACTGAGTTAACCATGCCCAAATTGTTGGGGTGTTGGGGAAAGAATTAGTGTGGTCTCCCTACACTTTCTTCTGTGGCCGAACTTCAATTGAGCAATGCCCCTAACCCCAACTTTCTGCAGACCAATAGACTACAGTTAATTAACTGCACAGTAACTTACTTAAAGATGAAGGCATGAAATAATATGAAGGTACCGTATGTCCTTATTAGTATGAATGTGAATGCTGTGTGATTACATCACAATGACTGTCTGAGCGCTATCACAAGTGGCAAAAGTGGTTTCAGCTAACTCATAGTAAATCTCCATGTGAAAAGTAAATGCAATTGTCTGATTGTAAGAATTCTCAATACATTTACAGCAGCTCAACACAGATTGTAATGGAGGACGGTGCTAAGGAGAGGATGATGGAACATGCTGACAGTCACGGTGTGCGGTCTCACCATGGAAAATTACATTGAAAGGTTTGTTTTACTTTCACTGTCCAAACAGTAGGCTACATACAATGCATACAAATTATAGTACACCCCTTTTGAAAAGTAACATTTTGAAGCTGAGATGGGTCAGTAGCCTCATTATCATCGACTTCTCTTCGAGACTTGGTCTGACCAAGAGCATAACAATTAACGTTTCCCAAACGGCATGATTGACCTCTGGGAGGAGTTCCCGTATTTGCTGGAACTCAGAAAGTACTTTCATTGCTTTTGACTAGTTGCAATGCTGAAATTGTTGCGTCACTTGTAGCGCGTTCAGGCCGACTGAGAACCGTGCTGGAGCCCGTTCCCGCACCTAATCGCGAATCGTGTTCACGCCACAGACATTTGCGTTCGCGAAGCGGAAAGTTGGTTCGCAATGTGAACCGCGAAATACTAGGCTTTTCTCTGCGAACCGTGATGACAGCATGGCATGTGCGGAGAAAGTTCAGAGCCCGGTATGAACACGGGCGGTTAGCAGACAAGCACTTTAGTGCTGAACGTAACTGGTACAGGCACCGACACCGGCTCCGTTCTGGTCGGCCTGAAAGCCCTATTGGAGGGCACAGCCTGGCTAATGGGTCAGGGCTTAGTTGGAGGGCTTAGTTGGAGGGCTTTATTGGAGGGCACAGCCTGGCTAATGGGTCAGGGCTTAGTTGCCATTGTGGGACATTAGTCTATTTTGTTTTGTAATGCTTAGAAGGGCATTGGCAGACTTATGATGAGGTGAAGGGGAATTGGCATACACTAGGCATACACTGATGTATGCCTTGATAATCTAGATATACTAGACATTTTCTATAGCAGCTATTCAGCTCCTATTCACACTGTACTGTCCTGTACTGAGGTGAAATTGATTGTTGTTACCCCATGTATGCTACACCAGTGGTTTTTAACCTGAGGTGCGCCAGAGATTTCAGGGGGTGTGCTGATTTTTTTGTGTTGTGACCAAAATTCTGCATGGAAACATTATAATTAGGCCAAATCTAAACCAGATTACCAATGTAAAACATGTTTTGGTCCCCATGGAAAGTCATTAGGTTTGTATTGATTAATGTCTCAAGCAAGAATCATTGTAATTCATCACTTAAATCATTTTTAGTGCATACATGTCTAGAGGTTTGGGTTGGGGGTGAGTGGTTTCATTGCCTTGGGCACAGGTAAGGGAGTGATTTTAAGAAAAAAAAAAGGTTAAGACTATGCCACTATGCTACACGATATGTGACCTAAGATTGACCTCCGATTGAGAAAAAATCCGCCTGATTTCCAAAAAGTTGTAAGTCTGACAAATTGGTCCGGATTTCTGATCTAAGCCCAATTTCGACCAGATATGCAGTTAGTGTGTTCTTGTATGGTATGGCAGTATTGGAAAGGAGTTCATGATTCAATGAGCGTCATGGTACACATGCCATGATTCAATACTATCACAATGCATAACGATACTTGTGTTATTGCAATACATTGCCTGCATACTTGCCTGTTACTTTTTGCATTCATAAATCAATTGATGCAATGCACTGCCATGCCAATTTTATTCACATCCCTAATGGTTGGGGTGTCGGTCTTGGGATCAGAGGTTCGAATTAGAGTCTTTCAACTCTACACTTTCATGCATGGCCAAACCACAATTGAGCATTAGATGACTGTGTCAATTAAGTAGGTCAAGTTTAGCTGTCATTAATGTGGTGTGTCATGGTATGAGCTTTGTGATTATATCATAATGAAACACATTCCAAACGTAATGACTGATATGTTTAAATAAGTGGCAAACGGCTGTCTTACTTTCATGCTTTCAGCTAACCCATCACAAATCTCTACTTGACAAGTACATGGATGTATGATTGGAATGATGCATAATCTGTCTCTGTGTCTGTCTCTCTGTCTCTCTGTCTCTCTCTCTGCCTTCTTCCCTCCCTCCCTCAAAACACACACACACCCACATAGTTACAGGTGGTTAGGAGGTGATTGAACACTCAGTCGTTCATCGTCCCAGCTACTTTTACTGTCTACAGTACGTAGCATCAAAAATGTATTCACACACTGTAATGGCTCCCAATAGCATATTCTGATTTTACTTGTGCTCCTTTGTCCTGCCTGTGATGTTCTTAGTGGCCATCACATGGACAACCAAGTAGTGTTTGTTATGATTTATTATGATCCAAGAAGGTGGATTACAGTAGAACGTAGTCTAATCCATGTTTCTCAACTCATCTTCTCTTCTTCTACCACACTGTCAATGCAGTTCCTGCTGAATGGGCCATGCTAAACGTACAGCTCAGCTACAGCACGACGATGAACAGCCACATTACAGGTAAGCGTCTCAGTCACTTCCTCTCTATTCATTTCACTCTTCACTTCTCTTCAATTTCACCCATCCAATTTAATCATAATAATTGAGTTTTATATGGCTTTTCTTGATGGTCAAAGATGCTTTGCAAGTGAAAAAAATATAGACAGTACAAACACACAGTATAAGGAATGGCTGGACAGAGGTAGGAAGAAACGGCAGTACAAAAACAGACAAACAAAGGGCAACAACAGATCTGGAGGGAGGAGATGATGGTGATTGGTGGCACTGGACGCCTCTGGTGTTATACATGGTTTGGAAAAGGTGGGTCTTGAGGATGTGTTTGAATGATGGCAGTGAGTCAGACTATCGGATGGGCAGGTGGAGGTACAGTAGTTCCAGAGGGTGGTTGGTACTGGTGGCGAAGTCTCTTTCCCCTGGGTGCAGTACTTGAGGATGGGAGTGAGGAGGTTGGCATCCGAGGAGGACAGGGAGGGGGGTCAAGGGATTCATCAGTGATGAGAATCTTGAAGTGTATACAAGTGAAGCATGACAAAACAAGGTGTGGCAATAAACTAACTGACCTATTGAGTGTGAAGCAGGACAAAGTAAGTAAGCTATGTATGAGTAGAGGTTAGCTTTGTTATGCAGGGAAGCTCTCTTGGAAGCGATGAGTCTTCACAAGCTTCTTGAAAGTTTAGAGGGATGGCCGTATAATGTTTGTTAACCTTACTTCTGAAGCCTCATATACATAGTTTTTGTGGCACTGAGTTATTGGTCTGGACCTTAAGCTCAGTGGTATCATGTGTGCCTCTCATTGGAGCGTTGACTGGCAGGTCGCTGAAGCCCAAAGTGGTGACTATGCAGGATGACCTTGACTACTCGTGCTTTTCTATATGAAGCCTATTGGGTGCTTTTGTTGCTTTCGGTGTATTTGTACTGTAGGGTCAAAGACGTTTAAAATGGCATTGTCATTCAGTGTAACGGATACCTTCTGCTGAGTGTAACGGTAAAAAAACATGACTCTTTTATTTTATTTTTTTTCCCAGTGAATTCATGAAAGCCTCGGCTGTCATGCATTCACTTGAAACAATTTAAAAATCATGTTTTTTTACCGTGACAGTCAGCCGAAGGTATCTGTTACACTGAATGACAATGCCATTTAAAACGTCTTTGACCCTGTAACATTGATTTTGGTTTTGAACTGTTCATGTGTATACTCATGCCATGTTACATGTTTTTTTTTTCAGGTGTAACTAAAGAACCAATGTGACTGCAACAAAGAGCTGCACCGTGGATTGCTTGGCCCAAAGCCTATTCAGCTGCTGACAGCCTTGGCTGGACCCTGGACAATGTCATTCATCTTCCACTCCCCCCCACCCCCCCCCCCAAACTTATGCATAATGTAATGACCCCATTCTGGACAGGACAACTGAGCCGTTTGTCCCACTCTTGTCTAACTTTTTCAGTACTGCCTTTGAAGTCTTTGTAGTTCTAGGGTCAGTGGTTCTCTGAGTAGCAGTCCAGTTTACCATTGTGTCAAAGAAATGTATGCTGCATAAATGCTACACATCAGGCGTATATAGTAACAAGCTGGCTCAGAAGTAAATCAGGCTTAGTTAACCTACAGGAAGTAGTAAACCGGCTAATACATTTACCTGCAAGTATTGGCAAGGGCTTCACGATTCAATGCGCATCACGATACACATCCCACAATGTAATACTATCATGATGCATTGCGATACATTTCTTATTGCGATGCATTGCGATATTTACTTCATTCTCTTTTTTCACCTTTGCCAACATTACACAATAAAAATATAAACCATGATAGTTCATTCGTAGAATAGGTTGCAAAAGGCTAATAATAACGTTTCAAAATAATAATGATGATTTGAAGCCTGAGAGCACTATCACAATATCACGTGGTTGTTTTCTTGACTGAAGGGCAACAGAACTTTGAAAGGACACACCACGATACTGCGCCCTTGCATAGCGCTTCAGTATCATTAATGTGTATCACGACAAATCACGATGTGATTCAATATCTTCAGTCTACCTGCAAGCGTCATTTAGTTAAGAAAATTAGGATTCCAGTCTCTTCTATTAAATGATTTACCTCTGCCTCAAGGTTAACCAAACCTGGTTTACTACTGTGCCAGCTTCTTAGTATACCCACCTGTTGTAGAGTCAGCACTGTTGATATTCTTTGACGAGAGAGAGAGAGAGAGAGAGAGAGAGAGAGAGAGAGAAGTAACAACTCCAGTAGAACACCTTTTCCTCCGTGTTGGACTATTATTGAAGGAATACTCTATGCTCTATGCACTGCAACATTGGAGAAATGTAAGGACACTGGGATGACCATGAGGTCTACCCCCAAGTTATTTGATCTTAACACTTTTGTGTTGTCGGTTTACTGTGTACTGTACAGTATTGTGGATGGGAGCTTTTTCTCTTGCAATATTATAACTTGTGTTTGCTGGTGTACACCATTATTTCCTTCTGCATTATTAAAGTTAATCTATTCGACATTTTGTATTTATCATTATTTGTCCAAATCAATCAGAAGTGCATGTCATTATATTGCAATTAAATAATGTCACGTTTTTGGAATTAATGAAACATGTTCGTGTTGATGCACTAAACTATAATGGTCTTTTTTATGTTGTGATCTCTGACATTGTGCACCTTGGTCAAGGTTAAAGATATTCACAAGGGCAATACAATACGATACAAGTCTAACACTGACTTATGGAGTCTTAGGTACTGGTGTTGTGAACTCAAAATGGAAATACAACAATGTAAAATTAATCCATGCTGCCTTTTGTGCACTGCATTTGAAGAGTTCAGATGCAAAAAACCCTAATTGCCTTTTCAGAAACATTTCGTAATTCATTTTTATTTAATACAAAACTATCAAAATTGCATATTTTTTTATTTTATTTATGTAATTTAAATATTTATATGTATTATCAAGTACATGAATGTAAACCAAACCAACAATGGGGTTCTCTAAAAATATAGAAGTGCAGGTCTTCAGAAGGTTTTGCATCTGAACTCTTCATTTGACATATCAATACATAGCATTTCCAGCTACATTACACACTGATGGAATGTGGTTTGATAATCTACATGCTATGACATGGTGACATGTGCTTACACTGTAACCAGAACGTGTGTAATCTACAATTTACACAGTCAAGGCTCTGTAGAACTCCCTAGTTATGCATTTAAACAACATGCAAATCTCCATTCCCTGACATTAATCAAGCAGCCAGAGGTGACATACTCTTAAGAGCAATTTGTGTAATCCCTGACAGCAACACATACTCATATAAACTTTCAATAACTGGGCTCATTGTACCACAGGCTATTCGGCCTATGGATTTTGTGAATTTTAGGGTTAGGGTTTGCCTTTCTAACGTCCTTTCATCATAAGAGGACAAAATTTGGTATGCAACATCATTATTTCACGCAAAACATGGGATAGGAGTCTTATTGCTGATTACTCATTGTTTAACTCAATAGCGCCCCCTAGAAATGCATTTTTTTGTCATTTTTAGCACCACCTACTGGCAACACACAACAACCTGGACATATCAAATGTGGCATGTGACATCTTTGCGCCTCAAAGAATGAGTAAGTAAAGTCAAATTACAGTGTTCACAGTCACAGACTCCATAGCGCCCCCTACAGTTTCATGTATTTTCTGTATTTTTTACAACTTTGGCCACACCCCCTTGAAATACAGAAGTACATACAGACTTAAGATTGGATATGTCACTTATATAGGTCACACTTAACATATGAGTAAAGTCAAAATGCAGCCAGCACATTTGCAGACTCCGTAGCGCCCCCTAGAAATTCAAACTTTTCTACGTTTTTCTCATCTTTGACCCCTTGTACTGCCAACACATAATGAGGTAGAAGCTTCCAATTAGGTGTGTTAGATCTATAAATCACACAGAACAGGAAAGTGAAGAAAAATGACAACTTCTATGTTCACAGACTCTATAGCGCCCCCTTGAAATTCCACATTTCTGAACTTTGGCCCCGCCTCCCAGCAACATACAAGCACCTAGAGGCCTAAAATTTTATAGACAAGTTTGTCACTATAGACCCTATCAAAATATGTGCCATATGCTGACATTCCATGAAAAAAATGGAATTTGCCATACCAAGCCCTACATGGCTCCTTTGCTTCTTTCGATGGTACTTTTTTAGGATATCTTTGGACTCCGTCTTGACAAAGCATAAAAAGTTGGTACAATATATATTTTTTCTGTAGATCACACATTTCTGGATCAATATAACTGAAAATATCAATGTTTTAATGTTTTTTGGGGAAAATATTGAATTTTAACCATTAAAAGTCACCACTGTAGGGTGCAAAAATGACATATTGCAAGCATTTCTCTTGCCCCACAGTGGCTACTGTAAGTCACATGCCTGTAAATTGTTTAATTTAAGCACAGTACACATTAATCTGTCAATTCAAGTGCATATGTGGATGTATGAGTGGGATTTGACTTATTTATTTACTTAAAAGTATAAAAAGTCATAGCTGTTGGCTGCCAAAATGATGCATTTCCAATAATCTCTCCCATCCCACAGTGGTCACATTGAATCCAATGACCAGAAATTGTTTTATTTTACCCCAGCCCACATAAACATGTCAATTCAAGTACAAATGTGAATGTTAAAGTGGATTTTGAATTATTTATTGACTTTTAAGTACAAAAAGTCATGTCCATTCGCTGCTGAAATTATGTATTTCCAAACTTCTCTGCTGCTCCACAGTGGCTACAATGAATAAAATCTCTGAAAATTTGTTTTAATTCAGCACAGCATGCACAAACCTGTCCTTTCAAGTAGAAATGTGGATGTTTAAGTTATTTTTTAATGATTTATTTACTTTTGAGTACCAAGATCCATAGCCGTTGTCTGCCATAATGATGTATTTCCAGCCATCCCTGTTGCCCCATAATAGCAACATTGAATCAAATATCTGAAAATGGTTTAGCTTAATTCAGCTCAGCACACATCAACTTGTCAATTTAAGTACCCACATACAGTATGTGCATGTTAAAGTTGTTTTTTGAAGGATTTATTGATGTGTAGGTACTAAGTCAAAGCTGCTGCTAAAATTATTTATTTCCAATAATCTCTGATGCCTGGGAATAGGTTTGTTTTAGCACAGCATACATCCACCCATCAACTCAACTAAAATGTGGATGCTTAAATGCCGGGTGCGATTTGGGGGGGGGGGATTCATTGCCCCCCCTTCTGGTATTGATGTCTCCTCTTTTGTGGCTGTATGTGACTCCATTGATAATGATTAAAATCTCAAACATATCCCCCCTTCTGGGTCTTCAACAAATCACACCTCGCTTAAATGGGTTTTGAGTGAAGGTTTGTGTGTATACAAAATATACCTACTTTATTTGGGAAGAAAATTACTTGTTTTCATACTGTGTATTTCCCAAACGTTTTCACCTCAAAAGTTTGAATATTCATCACTTTCAGAATGGCACACATCTATTGATCCTAACTGTATATGACTCAGGAGAAACAATTCCAAGTGGGTTTTCAGATATATGGTGTGAATATAATCAGTGGCAGTGTGTCTGCAGACTTCAATGCATCTAAAATGGTGTATATTATATTTCATTAAAGCTGTTATGGTGATGTATAGAATATTTTACTTCTGCAGCCTGAATGCCAAAAGAGTAGCCTGCATTTCAGGTCTCTTCTGCCCTTATCTCACACTTTCACCAAGTGTGAAAATGATTCATTTGTTTTGAGAGTATGTAAAAACACCAAAGAATATGTGTTAAATAGGACCTACATAGGAGAACACATAAAAGTATATTTGCAGGATCTTCACTGATTTAAGGTATGTGTACAAAAAGACTCATAGTTTGTTTTACCTGCATTGAACAACACACCAAAGCAGAGGTGTCAAAAGTAAAAGTGATTTTGTGGTGTAATTACAACACTGGCAAATGGCATTACATAGTTGTACCTAATGAGATAGATAGTCTGTGTTGTTACTGAAAAACACTGAAAACCTAACAAGGACAAACCACAAACTTGATACAACCAGTGCAGTTAGCTGAACGTAAGACAAGTGCATGGGTCTACTGGTTACTCAAATAAGTTACTTGTGTTTGAAGGAAACTGTGCATCTTTTTTTTACTTTTACTTTTGACACCTCTGCCCCAAAGTCAATCAACTCATCTTAACAGAACCAATGTAACACAGTACTGCACAATATTTGGCCTCAGTTTAATGTGTAGCTTCATTCAAAAATGGTCATTCAGCATCAGAGTAAAATGAAGTCAACTGTGTATCCCCATTTGACTTAACATTCTAAGGAGGTACTGTAATTATCCGTCATACCAAGTGGTGATCGGCAGGTCCTTTCAAGTAAACATACCTAAAACATGTTGTGCATAGTTCAGAATTCTTAGCACACATTATTATTGCTTAGCTATTTAAACTATTGATATATCAAATATGACCTTACTTATAGGGGATCATGTGCAATTATCGCTGTACAAGCCTTTATTATGCCATGACCAAGTAAAGATACACTGCAGTTCCAAAGTCAATTAATGATTTCCAGTCATGTAGTGCATGGTGAGCTGGACAGACATTCTTGGGGGAGTACAGAGCCTGTGCATAGTCTGTCATATTTTATGCAGTTACAGTCAAACTTTGCAGTTCTTGAATGATGATGATGATAATAACAATGCTTTCGTTTCATATAGCACCTTTCAAAACACCAAAGGTTGCTTAATATAATATTAGTAAGTGTTTCAGTATACATGTACATGTGTGTAAGTATGAAGGTGTGTGCTTGTGGACACTAGAAGCCAAAGAGCGTCCAAATAGAGATGAGATTTAACCCATTGATGCCTGATGTTGCGTTGCGCAACATTGGCCTTGGCGCCTGGAGTTGCATTACGCAACATTCAGGCTCATGAGATTTGAGACATCATTATTAAAAATCTCTGTTTGAGACACATTCTAATGGAAGATGAGGGTCTTAGGGTTAGGGGGTGCACGAATCACATTGAAATGTAAAAGGGGGTGCACAGGAAAAAAAGTTTGGGAACCGCTGGGTTAAGGTGTTGTTTAAACTGATGTAGGTTATTCCAGAGGAGTAGGGCAGCTACATGAAAGGCTCAGTCACTGGTGGCCTTGAGACTGGCGAGAGGGATGGCCAGCTCGCCCTTGGAAGAGGAGCGCAGCGATCTTGAGGGGGTGGTGGAGGATGTCTGTGAGGTGGTGGGGTGCTAGACCATTGAGGGACTAGAAAGTGAGGAGGAGATGCAAGATTGGACGGGGAGACAGTGTAGCAATAATGTGTAGTAGGTCTGAGTGTATGTTTTGTGTTTGTGGATTCATGTAAGGTGTGTGTGTGTGTGTGTGTGCGTGCGTGCGTGCGTGCGTGCGTGCGAGAGAGAGTAAAAAAGGAAACACGGAATTAATGAAGGTGCTCTACTTTACTTAACTCTACTCTACTCTACTCTAGCTGTCAGGGTACGGGGGTGATGTGCTGCCAGTTTCAGCTGTGCTGTTTCAGGATCCTGGCAGGAGAGTTCTGATATTGTGCATTTCCAGGTATGGCGAGTCAGAGTCAAGTTTGGGAGTTGAGCAGTGGCTGATGTGGCTAGGAGTGGCAATTCAGCATCCTGACAGTCTAGTACAGGGGTCCCCAAACTTTTTTCTGTGGGGGCCACATTATCATTCCTGACTGTGATCAGGGGCCGGGATCAATCATGTGTGCTGTATACTAGGCCACTGCCTGTTATAGCCATAATTTCTAGCACAAAATAGTTCATCATTACAAGTGATTTGGAAAAGAAGTGAGTACTTCACATGTTTTTCAATTTGAAATACCACAGGTATTCCTTTTAATTTCCAATAACCATGTAAAAATAGCAAGGAAAGGTCAGAAAAAATAGGGTGATTGACAGTTTATGAGTGATACAATAGAAGTGGAAATAAACATATATTTTATCATTATTTTGTTTCTGTAAGGAATGCTTCTTTGGGCCAGTTCAAATGGTGAGGTGCAGAGAGGTGGAGGGCCAGTCAAAGGGGTGTGGCAGGCCGCATCCGGCCCCCGGGCCTTAGTTTGGGGACCCTTGGTCTAGTAGATGAAGCTGGTGCACACGTTCCTGTGCCTCTACACGGAGGGCAGAAGGCTGAGCAGCATGTATCACTGTCAACCGTCAGTCCTTTAAAGATGAAGCAGGGGGTATGTCTTGCAGGGGGGAGTGGAGCCTCAATGGCACTTGTAGCTTGAGCAGCTTCCCACACAGTTATGCAGCTGAAGAGTATGGTCTTAGTTGTTCCTCTGTGGATAGAATAAGATGTAAATGTGTGCATCACAACAAAACGTAAATGAACAATCCAGAGACATAATAATGGCTTTCCATTTCTTGGTGTGTTTGGGAAACAATGCATTAAATATCTAAACAGCTTCCAGAAACTTGCCCTGTACTCCCACAAGGTTCTGGCCCCCAAACTGTTTCCTGTCATTGTCCCTAAATGGTGGAATAAGCTAGGGACTGCCACAAGACCAGGGTGATCGCTCTCAACTTTTAAACAGCTTGTGAAGACTCATCTCTTCTAAGAGCGCTTCCCTATAACAAAACTACTCGTGAGTTTACTTTGTCCTGTTTACATACTGAATAGGTCCTCCAGTTAGTTTACTGCAGCACTTTTTGATATGCTTTACTTGTATATTTAACTGCTGTGTTCCTGCGCAGTCCGCTTACCTGTGATATAGCTGTACATCGCTGTGGCGAGCTGGGAGGTTAGCATGGCCCATTCACTGCAGCACTGACAGAGGGAGAGACAATGACATTAGGTTGAGAAATATGGTTTAGAGTACTTCCACTGAGAGCCACCTTCATGATGCACCCTACCACTGTCTAATTGGTTGTCTATACATGTAAGTGGACGTCAAAAACATCTCAGATAGGATAAAGGAGTACAAGTTGCAAAAGAATATGGGAGTTACAACAGTATGTTAACAGTCTATTTTAATGCTACAGTGCAAACCAATAATGAGTACATTCCTTTAATGTACAACATAAGTCAACAGAGGTTAAAACTGAAGCAACAGACATTTCGGACATAGTCCATTCTCGATGTCTCCAGTAGCTACTGGATCAAGTGATAACTACTTTTTGGGAGCGGACGCACCAAGCAATACATGAATCAAAAGTGTAGGCACAGAAGCCGACCTTGTTGGTTTTTGTCCTTCAATAAAGTTCTGTGAGAGCCTGCACACCTTGAAGGCTTCTTTCTCAGCAGGTGCAGCTTTTCAAGGGACTTAAATAAATAGTGCTGAACCGTGAAGAAGCAGTGTGGTACTCTTCTTTGTGTAAACTGTCCTTCAATAAAAAAAATCTGAAATCTCATGAGCCTGAATGTTGCATCATGCAGCTCCAGGCACTAGGCTCAATGTTGCGCTACGCAACATCCAGCATCAATGGGTTAATACACCATCTGTGAAGTGAAAGCCCAACTGGGAAACTCCAACTCCTATTGTCATTGTGACAGAGCATTCCACAACACAAGAGTACACTGCACACAACAAAATTGCAATTATGCATCACCCGTGCACATTTGCCTTTTTATTTTTTTGTAGTCTTTATTTTGCTCCCTGATTATTACCTGTATTACATGTGTCTTAAAATGTCCATGTGGGTATTACGTGTACTTGACACCTTAATTCCACCCCAGGGATCAATAAAGTTACTCTACTCTATTCAAGGGGGCAACCCACAATGGTGCCCGAAAGGGAGCAGTGTGGCGGGGCCGTACCATCCTCAGGGTACCTCAGTCAGGGAGGATGGGGGAGAGCATTGATTAATTACTCCCCACACCAAGCTGGCGAGTCGGGACTCGGACCGGCAACCATTGGCCAACAAGTCTGAAGTCCTGACCACTTACCCATGACTACCCCGAAATTACCACAGAAAAGAATTTTTAAATAACACTTCACACAAAGTTTTCATTTCCCATTTCTTGATTTAAGCAATAACACCACATAGAAGAGAAAAGACACAAAAAAATCTGTTTTAGTTTGACGCTATTGGAAGACCATCAAAGCTTTACTCATATGTCAAAATACTGTGTCGAATGTGGTCCAAATTTTTAGGATACCCTAATGACTATCAGCACACCCCCTGAAATCTCTGGCGCACCTCAGGTTAAAAACCACTGGTGTAGCATACATGGGGTAACAACAAGCAATTTCACCTCAGTACAGGACGGTACAGTGTGAATAGGAGCTGAATAGCTGCTATTGAAAATATCTAGTATATCTAGAATATCTAGGCATACATCAGTGTATGCCTAGTGTATGCCAATTCCCCTTCACCTCATCATAAGTCTGCCAATGCCCTTCTAAGCATTACAAAACAAAATAGACTAATGTCCCACAATGGCAACTAAGCCCTGACCCATTAGCCAGGCTGTGCCCTCCAAGTGACGAGACACTTTCAGCGTTGCAGCTAGTCAGGTCAAGAGCAATGCAAGTACTTTCTGAGTTCCAGCAAATACGGGAACTCCTCCCAGAGGTCAGTCATGCCGTTTGGGAAACGTTAATTGTTATGCTCTTGGTCAGACCAAGTCTCGAAGAGATTTGAACGTCGATGATAATAGGGCTACTGACCCATCTCAGCTATCTCCTTTTCCCTAACACCCTCTGGGGGGGCTTTAGTGCCCCATTGAGACACACTACCCTAAACAGACACCTATGGCCAATGCTGATTTTCTGAATATGCGAGAGTGGTTCAGTGTTTTGTATGACACCTGATCTGAACTCATTCGATCATACTAACCCCAACTCCGATGAAGTTGGGACGTTTGGTAAACAGTGAATAAAATCAAAATGCTATCATTTTCAAAACACTCAATCTATTCATTAGATGGAGAATAGTGACAAGACAACATATTAAGTGTTAAAACCGAGAAAAAATATTGTTTTGGGGGACATATGTACTCATTTCTAATTTGAGAAATCCAACACGTCTCAAAAGAGTTGGGACGGGGACAATAAATGGCAGCAAATGTCGAGGAAGACTAAAAACAAAACAAAAGACAACACTCAACAGTTAAATACATTAACCGATGAGATGATTTTATATAAAAAACAGTGTTAATTCCTATCTTGGACATGATTTCACCAGCTTACATGGTGGGTGTATTCCTTGTCATGTTTTGCAATGTTTTCCTTTCTGTAGTGCTTACAGTGTGACAGGTCTTGACCAAAAACCCACCATTTTATCACATGCTGGTCCTTATGATGGAGCCAAACTGTTAAAACATAGTAGAGAATGCACTTTGACCTTACTATGTGGCAGTAATCGAAGATCTCCCTTCAAAATATAATGCACGAGTGGCTTTTCATGCTGTTTAAAACCCATTTATACCATTCAGCACTGTATTTAACTCTACAGATGAGTGAGAACATCTTAACCAATGCACTACTGCATCCGCATGCCATCATGGAGGCTGACTTTTGAAGCTAGCACTAACACAAGTTGGATGGTTCATTTTCACTGTAGCACAGGATGTGCAATGCTCTATTATTGTCAAAAAGAATGGACTTCTACAACTTCTGCTGACTTCTGTAAGCAAATGACAGTTTCCCATGTCTTCTGGGTCTATTTCAAGTGAGCTCAGGTGCTTAGGAGAATGTTAAACCCCTGTGTCATTTTCATGCATTAAGCATTCTTAATATGGTCAATTTTCAATAGCTCTAGCACTCCAGGAATTAGAGTGAGACTACAGCCAATATATATTTCATGATGTCATGAACCTATACAATGATTTTATTAACAAAAATATGTCTTATATACACTCAATCGTGGTAAATCAAAGGGAATTCAAAATGTATGTAATAACTATGGTAATTATTCCCTTTGCATCTTTAATTCTGAGTGACTCAGCCTCTCTGTGATGATCTTATACCTGATGATCTATATTGTCCGTCAGTAAAATTCATTTTGAAATGTTCTTCTTTGTTGTTTTATCTTATTTGGATGTTTACTAAATTTCACTGATCCCCGTCCCAACTCTTTTGAGACGTGTTGGATTTATCAAATTAGAAATGAGTACATATGTCCCCCAAAACAATATTTTTTCTCGGTTTTAACACTTAATATGTTGTCTTTTCACTATTCTCCATCTAATGAATAGATTGAATGTTTTGAAAATGATAGCATTTTGATTTTATTCACTGTTTACCAAACGTCCCAACTTCATCGGAGTTGGGGTTTGTAAGTGGGGAGTTTTGAAGAGACAAACTGGACATCAGTGAGGGAATTCACTTTTGCACCACCGTAGTTACACAAAAATGGAAAATATGTCAATAAGCCATATTTGAAACTTTTTTCAGTTGTATGCAAGGAGGTCTACTTACTGTATCATTGGTTGTATGCCTTGCATATTAAAATCATTCCATGCAAATTTTGGAAATTGCTTCTGTATTTGTGTTCAAAATGTTACTTTTCAAAGGGGTGTACTATAATTTGTATGCATTGTATGTAGCCTACTGTTTGGACAGTGAAAGTAAAACAAACCTTTCAATGTAATTTTCCATGGTGAGACCGCACACCGTGACTGTCAGCATGTTCCATCATCCTCTCCTTAGCACCGTCCTCCATTACAATCTGTGTTGAGCTGCTGTAAATGTATTGAGAATTCTTACAATCAGACAATTGCATTTACTTTTCACATGGAGATTTACTATGAGTTAGCTGAAACCACTTTTGCCACTTGTGATAGCGCTCAGACAGTCATTGTGATGTAATCACACAGCATTCACATTCATACTAATAAGGACATACGGTACCTTCATATTATTTCATGCCTTCATCTTTAAGTAAGTTACTGTGCAGTTAATTAACTGTAGTCTATTGGTCTGCAGAAAGTTGGGGTTAGGGGCATTGCTCAATTGAAGTTCGGCCACAGAAGAAAGTGTAGGGAGACCACACTAATTCTTTCCCCAACACCCCAACAATTTGGGCATGGTTAACTCAGTAGGCCTACAGTACATGTGACAGTGACGTCAAGCAGTAGGCTACTGACAGAACCTGGCCAAACTCAAAATACCCTAATGTCAACGGTTCAATCACTGTTATACACAGTAAAGGGTGGATTGAGACTTGAGTCATCTTCCAATGCAAAGTATGACTCATCATACATTGCAAACTCACAGTGTATGAATTAAGTAGTGACTTAATTCGTACACGGCGAGTTACTGTACATCTTGTGTAACATACCATCACGTCCCATGCACTCCGTTGAAATACTTTTTTTTTTTTCTGCTACACCTGGAAACATAAATGAAAACAATTTGAAGAGAAGAATGCAGTGGATCAGTGTTTTTATAGTACACAAGAATGGTGCAATCAAAACACTACTGTTATATAACTTAAATGGCTTCCTTGGCTTTTACTGGATTATCTGAGGAGTATTCGTTCATTGCGCGTACTTACATTAATAACCATTCTTTTGTGGCAGGGGTGGGGAACCTTTTTCATTCAAGGGGCCACTTCAAATTCATCCGAGGGACGTTAAAGTCCTGCGAGGGCCATATTATGAACACAAACCAGGATTTCCCCCTGCACTTTAGGACTACATTGAAGCAGTCACCTTTAAAACAGACCCCACCATCTCTAGGTTCCCTAAATATAACTTAGCTGTATTGCAAATGTGTTTTCTAAAATTGCTTTACAATGTCATATTTCATGTGAGGCTGCATATATTAAAACTATATGGGGGCCAGATAAAACTGCCCCAAGAGCCGCAAACGGCCCTCGAGACGTAGGTTCCCCATCCCCACCGCTGTTTTATGGGCTTTAGCTGTGGGTGTAGGCCTACCCTCCCGGATCGGCTACTAAAAAGCCATTGCATGCAAGCCCAAACAGCCACCTTAACAGTTTCGTCAGAACGACGCTAAACGAGGATGGAATGACTAATCGTTCCCTGGCTGTTTAGATATTGAATCAATACATTTCACTCAAAAATAGAAGCTCAAATACTGTAGTTCCAGCGCTCAAATGTGATTTGACGAAGGCTAACCTAGCCTGCCCATCTTCAAAACAAGCTTGACGAACGGCATATGAGCTGTCAAGAACGCCAATGCATGTTACAAAAATATTGATAGTTTGATCCTATGAACGACATCAATGTAGGCTTACTTACCAATAAGGACAAGGAGAGAACAATTTCACCGTGGAAGCAAATTGTCAACAAGCTGTCAACTTTTTTTTTTTATTATTTTTTTTGACAAGCTGTCAACTGCTACTAGGCATCCGCAAGGAAATTGCAAGCGCAATCATTTGCAAACTTTATTTATTTATTTATTTTTAATCCAAAAAAACAATCACGTTCATAAAAATAGCAGTAGGTTAAATGCTCAAAAAATGCGACATTATGGGCAACTATTCGATTAATCCAGCACATTTTTTTCAATATTTCATAGACGCACGCAAGCCCTCTTCAGGAAATGACATCATTTCTAGTACAGTAGGAAGCAAATGTTTAGTTTTTAATTTATCCTGAAACTAATCCGATACGGTTCGAAAAACAAACATCGGGGGAATAAATATGCCTATTAAAAAGGTATGCAATATATGCCGCATCTACTGTATACAACTTTATTCGGATAAAATACTATTTTCATGGACTATTAATCAAATAGTCCATAAAGTTCGATATTAAATCCTGGCTTTTAGGATAGCCTAGTGCTTCGATGGAAATGCTGTTGTAGTGAGAAAGCAGGTAGCCTAAATAACTGTTTATTTCTGTTATAAATGCGTTCCGTGTCCTTTCATGGACCAGAACAGCCTTGCTGCGCATGTGGATAAGAAAGCTTTTCGTTGTGCAGCTTGCAGCATGAAACTGCCTTCGCATCGGATACAGACGCAAATGGGCTGCCTTTCACTCGAGCGCCGACGCGAAGGGTCCTGACAAGTCGTCTGTATTCGAGGTAATGGGGGTGAGAACGTGTTGACCGGCACACATCCCTCCATTTGTCAATGTGAGCGCACTTGAACTGACAGATTCGGAAGCGCGTTGCGCTGGCAGCAGTGTGGCGGGCAGCCCCCACCGTTCTCCCCTCCAGCCAGGTAACAGTCTATTTAAGATGTTGAAAGTTGCTTGTGAGTGACTTTGGAAGTGATCTAAATAGAGCCTTGACTTTTATAATGAGACTTTGCTAATTGTGCATTTATCAAATCTACCGCAGAAGAGGTAGCCCAAGTTATGTCAACAATTAACACAGTGTAACATGATTGTAACAACCATTATTAGCCTATAATGAATCCAGAAGTTGCTCAAACAGTTTCAGGTCTAACGATGAACCTGTTCTGTAGAATGTTTGGGAAACAGCGAGAGGATTCATGTAGGTATGTTTGGGAAAACGTCGGCCTCCTGATGAAATATGCAACGCGCCAAATCACATTTGTAACATACGGCGGCATGGAACAGAACAGCGGCAGGGAGGGAAAAAAAACGTTTGTGGGTGAATTCCAGCAAATCTGCCACTTATAGCCTTCTGCACAGCAATAATAACAGGGTGCACAGTAATGTCTTATGCGGCGGTGAACAGGATTGTGTTTAATGACACCTCCAGAAAAGTGTTATTACTTACACGGATACAATCTCCGACCCAAAGAAGCAGTTTTCACTCACAATAGGCTACCAGTGTAATACGATTTGATAATGTCTTGCAATGATAGTTGGGCTTTAATATTGGTCTTAACAGTTTGAAAACACACATGTACTAATGGAGGAAAAATGACCGGAGATGCAGAGTTTTCCAAGTAAGGAATCTGAATGAATCGCTTCCTGATGACTGCAAGTATGTTCAACTGCTGCGCTGGGAGACGCACAGTTAAAGCGACAGTAGGCCTACACTTTTTAGTCCATGCGGTAAATTATGCTCTCGGCATGGTAATCTAATTATTTTAACTTTCCTACATAATATTCATAATTTTAAACATTTTAAATGTTTGGTTTAGCTTACTGTGGAATGTGCATTAAAATGTGATTAAAAAAATAAAAATAATTATAACCGAAGCGTGACAGCCGCCAGTTCCACATGCCCCCCATCACCACCCCAGGACCTGCCCCCCAAAATGTCTGTGCACGCCAGTGAGCAGGCAGCACAAAAAATAGAGAGGAGAAACGTTTTTCATCGCGCTCTTCTATACTGTCCGGTGCGTCGCGGTAAATGACTGACATGAACTTGGTTAAACCTCACCGAGTATCTCAGACTGACTCTGGAAACGGACTGCTGAAGACTTGTTAACTGAACACATTCATTGGGCACGGTTCTAAATAAAAGCATTTTAATCTTCCATATCTGAGATGATCCTATGAGGCTTCTTTAAATTACAGAAACCTAACAAGCCCTGTCTTGACCACATCTACATCTTTCAATTCAGCACCGTTTATTATGACAACAAGTAGGACACAGCGCAGTAAATTAAACTTTTCCTAATAGATAAATCACACGGGCGCTTTAGTTTAAGGTTTGCATGTGAGCTATCCAATCAAAAAATGAAATTTACATTCCAGTGCCGTTTAGTAGCCTAATCGCAGTTGTAGTGATAAACTGCAAGAGGCACATGAGACTGGAGTTGATAATCACAGGGCTCGACGGCCTCCGATCCACGGAGAGGTGTCGCCTGTTTGTATTCACTGTTCCTTCTTTTTTTGGACCTATAACTTGAGGGAAAACTCTGCTTCATTGAGACAGAAGGCGTTTTCAATTGTTCAGATGCGCTGACAATGAGTCAGTGAATAGGCCTACATATGTGTAAATTCTGAGTCTTCAAGTCTACAAGCGCTGATGTTTTTCCCTCAACCTCGCGCGCCCCTGCGCTACAAGCGTAGTAAGCACGTTGGCTGCGCAGGTAGACTGCTCACGGCTGCCTCCCTTCTCACCACACATCGGGCCATTTCAATCTTTATTTTAACACATTAAAACAGCGATTTCAGACCAAATATTTTCAGAGATGATAGACAAGATGTTAAACAACAATAATTTAATGAGAAACCGATTTCAGGAAAACATTGGTTCTCGACCTATTTTCGCTGTTTCCTGAGAAACAGCCAGCGCGACATCCGACGGGTTTTCCCAGATCGCATCACATTTGTTACAGTTTGCTGCTTCTTTCACTCATCAAGGGGGGAAACTACTTTCCTTTTGTCTAACAGATTGTGCTGGAACAGAAAATCAAGTCAAGTAAGAGTACCAAATAAGAGTAATTGAGAATGTAATGGAACCAATCAGATTCAATCACATTGATAAGTCAAAACAAAAGTGCCAGAACTTCTTTCTTCTTTACTCTGATGGCCATCATTCTTTCTACGTGCAGCCCCCAAAAAGTTTCTCTTGACTCTTGATTCCTCTTCAACAATAGCTGCCAAAACCATACTGTCCATCACTCCCCTTTCTTTGCTCTTATCTGACAAGTGATGAAACCCAGCGGTGACTGGAGAGGTTCTTCTTTGTGTGGCGTGTCAGCGTTGACCCACTCATGCCATCTGCATTGTCTGGCTGTTGCAACTTCCGTGGACCAGTAAGTAATCAATGGATGCTATCTACACAAATGACACGCAAAAGAACAGGAAACAGTAAGTATGGATGCTAAGGACACCATCTACACAAATGGTAGGCAGAAGGACAGGAAATTGTTTTTATAAACTGGTATCACTGCATTCCAATTGGACAATGCATTCTAACCCTTATCTATTTCAAATTAAGGGCAGAGCTTGCTGCTTTGTTTCTCTATTTCTTTCTTTATTCTCTCTCTCTCTCTCTCTCAGCACCAAACATTGAATTAACACCGCAAAATGTGCTGAGTGAGTTGACACATCGCACGCATGCGCGCGCACGCACACACACACACACACACACACACACACACACACACACACACACACACACACACACACACACACACACACACACACACACACTAGTTTATCTAGACTTTGGTTGTATAATTGTCTGACTTTTTAAGGGCACTCATACCAAATCTCAATTCAAACTCAATACCCCGTAAAGACGACCTTCAACACACACACACACACACACACACACACACACACACACACACACACACACACACACACACACACACACACACACACACACACTTTGATACGATATGCATCAGTGACACAGCAGACAGTGCTGCAGTTATCATGCATCTTGCACCTTGCCCCAAGTCGAGATTACCCTGGCCAGACGCCAGACAGGCTATCTGCTTATTAAAAGAGTACGTGAGGAGGAGGAAGATAGGATATTTAAACTCCAGCTCTTCATATGGTAATGGCTGAATGTCGGCTGGCTGTCTGGACACTTGTCCTTATCTTCATTGCTATCTGTTGTGCTAGACACATTGTGTACTGGTGCTCAAGTTTGTCTGAGCATGGAATTATTCTTGGGGCGTGCTCTCACATTATATCTGCCTGCAAAAAATATATATTCAGGGAACGTATGTGCATAATGAGCGTTAGTGAATAAGAGACAGGGACTGTGCTGCATGAGAATATAGGCCAACTCCTTCAGGGAGGGGAGGGGGGGGGGCAAATAGGACAGTTGTCCCGGGCCCAAGGACAAGAGCGGGCCCAGAATTGTGTTCTCATTACACTGTATGTATTGGGTGGGGCGCCATTTCAGATGACTTTGTCCTGGGCCAAGCCAATGCTGTCAGCAGCCCTAAACTCCCTAACTGTCCTTCATTACTTTGCATGTTGTTTTATATGGAAGTGTGTGTGCGAGCGTGCATGTGTACTTTCATGACACTGTGTTCGTGAAACTTTGTTCAGTGTCCTTGGGTCCTTCATTGTACTCAAGCAGCCTGTCTTGAATAGCCACCACCAGGCAGGCAGATGAGAAACAGGAAATAGTTTGGAAGGTAAAGTGGTGTTGGTGAAGGTATGTAGGCCTAAGTGCCTGGCAGAATGAGCTCTAAAGTGGTGTTGATGGAGGTACTGTACGGAAGTGCCAGGCAGAAGGAGCACTAAAGTGATGCTGGTGCAGGAAACGCCAGGAAGAATGAACGCTACAGGCTCAGCATTCACAGCACCTGCCACCTGCTGTGGCCCAAATGGAACCAAAGAGGATTCCATTATTGTCTCCCACAGAGACCAAGTCGGATGTGGTGGGATGCAGGATGACATGTCTAGGAATGGAAACCAAGGTGATAAACATCAACAGGACAATATTCGGAATAGGAGAGGTGGAGGAGAATACATCTTCCATTTGCTGTTGTGCTGTTTTTTTCTGCAACAGAGTGAAGACACTTTAATACCTCAAGCACTTGACTTCTTTTCACTGTAATTACAGATGTCATGCTCCTCTTATTTTAAGACAAGGGAGAAGAACATTGGGCAGGTAAAAAAAAAAAGAGCCACGGACCTATATTTGTGTTGTCTTGTCTTTGCTGCAAACTGGTAATTAACACAACTGGGTCTTGAGGATGCAAAGTCTTTGTGGGCAGTTAGAGGCTGTCAGGGCACTACAGGGCTCCACATCAGCTGCACAGCTCTCCAGGCTCCACATCACCTGCACAGCTCTCCATCGTTATCCTCCCACCTGGCTGTCAGAAGGAGTGGAGACCAAGACCCCGATGAAAACACAGATGGTGGCATGCCTGCTACACTCTGCCCGAGAGAGAGCCAGCAGGGTCTAAACGTGGCTTTCTAATAATAAGAAATGCACTCAGAGTGCAGACCTCCATCAAGAAAGATGTTTGAAAGAACATTTGACTATGTTACACCCTATTTTTAGATGCGTCCCACTGTGCAAGATTTTTAGTTGTTTATTTCCAGAATTCATGCTAGCCATTCACGAATGTTACCTTTTTAATCAATACTTACCACCACCATCAAAATCCAAATGTTCATTATGACTGAAAAAATTGCACTTTTCATACTTTATAAGGGGAATCTTCTCCATGGTCCGCCATTTTGAATTTCCAGAAATAGACATTTTTAGCTGCAAAACTGATCGTACTTGGGCCATACTAGAAAATATTAGTTTATTACTTAGTAATCTTCATGAAAAGATCAAATTTGGCTATAGGCAACCCAGTTCCAATGAGCAGCATAGTTGCAGTACTTTTTTGACCATTTCCTGCACACTGTTAGCCTGGGTCACACCAGACGGTGTATGTGTAGCTTCGCCGCCCCCTGGCGGAGCAGTGCTTCACACACACCGTTTGGTACAGAGCCATAGAGCACGCTCCGTCTCCAACCAGAAAATAGACGGAGCATTTATTGCTTCAAAATCAATGGTAACTCACATTGAGAAGTCACAAGACAGATTAGAGACTATATTGACTCTTTAAAGATGAACAGGAAGGTTTTTGAAGGAATTTGTTGGTGAGGAGGCCGTGCCGAAGCAATAAATTCTCAGCCTATTTTCTGGTTGGAGACGGAGCGTGCTCTATGGCTGTGTACCAGACGGTAGTGTGTGTAGCTCTGCGCCGCCAGGGGGCGCCGAAGCTACACACACAACGTCTGGTGTGAACCAGGCTAGCACACTGTACCTTTAAAATGAAAAGGGGATTACAAAAAAAAAATCACATTCACAGCTTGTTTAATGTTTGCATGCAAAATTGCAAATTTGCATTGAAATCCGTCCGGGGTTGTAACCCAAGATTGCCTGTTTCTTTTTTGTCTGTAACTGTTTTTTTTTAGTTTTTTTTAATGTAAAATCGTAATTTAAAAACAAACAAAAAAAAAACGAAATAGAGATTTTATGTCAAAAAAGCGTGATATGAAATGGGCCGATGGATGGGCCCCCTAGCTAAATTCGCCATAGGCCCCCAAATTGCTAAATCCGCCACTGTAGTGTAAGGAATCATTTTGAAAAGACAGTAACATGCAATCAGCAATGCATTACAGTTTTTGAGTAACTTGCCCAACACTGAAATCCTATAGTACTTTTTCAAATCCAGCCTTATCCATGGTAGGCTTATTGATAAATTGCCTTAACAGGTTATGAGGAGGCCAGGGGGGCGTTTGGGCAAAAAAGGTTTAGAACGGGCATAGACGGACGCATCTGTTGTCCGCCTGTCAGACTTGTTATTTTAAGTCTTTCTGCCTTCTTTTTGTGGAGTTAGAAACTGGTCGTTATGTTCTTCAAATCAATTTGCGGTCACTAGGGGATGCCTCCTAGGCTAGCAATAGTGAAGAATCTTTTTAAAAATCCTGTTTCCAGTTGGTGATCCGGAGCCTTGAAAGACAACGGGTTGTTCTCATCAACAGTCTTCGGATGTTTAGTTCATTCGGGCCAGACTAAATTATAAATCCAATCTCACATTCAGTCTGGTTTATCAGGCTACAGCGTTTCAGCCAAATCCGTTCATGAGTTTTTGAGTTCTGACAAACAAACGGAGGGACAGACAAATAGACAAACAGACAAACAGAAAGACAAACAAACAGACAAACCAACGCAAATGAAAACATAACCTTCTTGGAGGAGGTAATTAAGTTCAAACAATGTTATGGACTATACTTTATTCATAATGGCCATGCCTGCTGCCACGGCCAGCACTATGAACATCAACAACTTAAACCTGCAAACCACCATCACTCACACAATATTCAAACCAAACAAAACTTTTCAGAGTTTAGAGCGAGACACAAACATATGTGCTGTGAGAGCTAACAAATAATAACAATGAGAGCACGTCTGGAAAATGATTCAGTCCCTGTATTTGAGTGTGTTTTTGCAATAGCAAAACCATTTTAAATGCAAATAATATTCTGTATTTCCATCTCCTCCTTCCTCCACACCTCTTCATTCCTCATCACCAGAAGGGGTGCAGGGCCCTACATACCGAATCAGCCTGAGAGACAAATTACATCCTCCCACCCACAACAGAGGAGGGCCTAGTTTCTTTTAGAGGGCAACCATCTGCTTTATGGCAGCATCTTCAATTACTGTTTTAGAAAATCCTTGGGTGTCAACTCCCCCCGCCCCCCAACACTGACAGACAAACAGATACACTGAAAGAAAGATGGACATATCAGACTAAAATACATAGGCCTACACACACGCACACACACATATCACAAGGGAGCAAAGAACTCGCTTTGTGTTGACTGCTGCGTGCATGCGTACGTGTGGTGGCTTGCGATGGTGGTCGACTGGGTATCATTTCTTCGAGACTGCAGTGTGGCGAATGTGAACAGGTCTTGTTTCATTTAATAATGGTGTTTAACTGGTTATCTACAGTCTATAGGGCTACACTGTGGGGAATATGACTGGGTCTTGTTTCATTTAATAATGGTGTTTAACTACTCTAGTTACATGACAGAGGATTTTTTTCTCCACCAGTCAGCCAGAGATAAAGATGCCTGGAGGGGTCAGAGTCACCGTGCTGAAAATGTGGCACTTACTGTACATGGACCCAGCTATAGATAACCAGACCAAGCTCACACACACGGTCTCGGTCTCTCGGTCTCTCGGTCTCTCGGTCTCTCGGTCTCTCTCTCTCTCTCTCTCTCTCTCTCTCTCTCTCTCTCTCTCTCTCTCTCTCTCTCTCTCTCTCTCTCTCTCTCTCTCTCTCTCTCTCTCTCTCTCTCTCTCTCAATTCAATTCAATTCAAAAGTGCTTTATTGGCATGACAAAAGAAACTTTGTATTGCCAAAGCATGGTACATAACATATATAAGACAACAATAAGAGGAACAGTAAGACATAATAAAATTGTACCGTGTGTGTGTGTGTGTGTGTGTGCGTGTGTGTGTGTGTGTGTGTGTGTGTGTGTGTGTGTGTGTGTGTGTGTGTGTGTGTGTGTGTGTGTGTGTGTGTGTGTGTGTGTGTGTGTGTGTGTGTGTGTGTTCGTGTGTTCGTGTGTGTGTGTGTGTGTGTGTGTGTGTGTGTGTGTGTGTGTGTGTGTGTGTGCATGTAGAGTGTGTGTGTGTGCACGCATGTCTCAGTTTGTTTGTGTGTGTTTGTGTGTGTTTCCATGTGCATGCGTGGGTGCACACGTATGTCCATCCACAGTCTTTGAGTGTGTTTCAGTGAGTATTCCAGCACATAAACATAAGGTATTTAAAGAATCCATATGATATACAGTATGTAGGTATATCACTCATTGTCCCTCTGCTGGTGGCATGTGAAAATGTATTGGGCTGACAAGAAACAACTCAGTTCTTGTTCACCCATGATAAATGGGAGTTTGTTCTGGGTTGGGAGGGAAGTGAAATTTGGGTGTTTCTGCTCGAATTTTTGGAAGAACATTTCACGGATATTTTTAAAATTTGTTGCATTCGGTTTGGAAGTGAAGCTCGGTTTCAACAATATTGTCAGTGCATTGTCTGAAAAAACGTTTTTTCTCTGGGGAGCCAGTCTTTTTTATGTTGGCCGGTTTCAATGGCCAGGCGGTGTTCACTGACTCTGTATTTCGTCAATATTTTTCCGAAGATAGGGTCTTTGATTTCAGTTAGATAGTTTGCAAGTGCATACTCTCTGTTTAGGGACAGATAGCATTGCATCTTTCTTTGTGTTTTGGTTTTCAATTTCCAATATTAATAATAGTTATTTTTCAAGTATAAGAAAATTTGGTTTAGTGGAGAATGTTGTGTAATCTCTATGTATGTTGTCTCTCTCTCTCTCTCTCTCTCTCTCTCTCTCTCTCTCTCTCTCTCTCTCCTTGGTGAGAACAGTTCCTTCTGTTCACCATAATGGAGGCTGCCATCGCTTTGCAATTTGTCATCGCATGCAGTTTGGTTCCCTCAAAGTGCCTCTGGGTCATCCAATCTGTTGCTCAAATACGCTTCATCATACTTAATAATGTCACCCGACGGGATGTTGTAATTTGTTTGTTTCTTTCCCCATTTCAGGGAATGCATAACGCCCATTCCAGCCCTAAGTCCTACACTCCTGACAGGACCAGATTTGTGGGTGGGGTCTGGATCTTCACCATAGGCATTTAAACATTGTGCAAATAAGATATGAGATGGGATGTATTGATGAGTATAATGTAACAGCTGTAATGATTATTACATGTTATGCACACACACACACACACACACACACACACACACACACACACACGCACGCACGCACGCACGCACACACACACACACACACAGTCTCTCTGTCTCTGTCTCTCTCTCTCCACCAAACATTGAAATTAACTCCGCAAAATGTGCTGAATGGTTTGACACACCCTTTGCTACAGTAAAACTTGGTGAAGACGGTAAAAACACCAAGTTTGTAGTTGTAACTGACATAAAATGTAGATAATTAGGCCTACTTTTCAGCCCACAGTTCTTAGACTCTTTGATGTATTTTAGCAATACATATTTGTTTGTGTTCATATGCTACCCCACAAAGCAGGTATTTCTTCCTCCACCAGCTGTGATGTACAAAGAAGGCTAGTGCTCATGAGCAGGGGTGAATGGCCCTCCCTCATCAATCAGCCAGGGGGACATTTGGTAATCACTGCGTGCGTGCGTGCGTGTGTGTGTGTGCGTGGCACGCGCACACACATATTTACGAACACCCCTGCAGAGCTTGGAAAGATTGGTGTGGATGCTGTTTATCTCCTAGTCATAGGTGCCACAGGACACATACACACACACACAAACTTGACTATCAGCAGCAACCACTTAGGCGTACAGTAGTAGATCTATTTTGCATTACTGTGCTACCTATCTCACTAATATATTTAGATATAGAATCTTCATTTGCAGTTCATAATGTAGCTGTGCATCATCAGCATACCCCCCCTCAATACCCAGAGGTGGTGCAGAGAACCTTCCTATACCTACTGCTCAAAACATGCAGACTTTAATAGGATGTAACGGATATCTGCACGTAAACATAAACAAGTGTAAACATAAACAGAGTCCCTTGCTCGGTTACATATGGGCATCAACAAACTCTTCTTAAAGCAGCATACGCATCCGACCAAAAGAAATGATATCCATAGCCCAAAATGCTGCTGCTTCCTGGTAGCAGGACAACCCGCTTAAATAGCCTACATGCACACGCACCGCATGCACCTCTGCATGCTAAATTTCAGAAGTCACAGAGTTCATAAATCCCCAGGCCAAACCAGGGGCAGATGAGAGGAGATGAAGAAAGGACTGGAGCAGAGAGGAAAAGCAGAGAGGAGAGGAGCAGAAAGGAGGAGCAGAGAGGAGAGAAGAGAAGCAGAAGGGAGGACCAGTGGGGAGGAGCAGAAAGGAGAGGAGAGGAGAGGAGGAAAGGAGTGGAGCAGAGAGGAGAGGAGAGGAGGAAAGGACTGGAGCAGAAAGGAGATGCAGAGAGGAGAGGAGCAGAAAGGAGGAGCAGAGAGGAGAGGAGAGAAGCAGAAGGGAGGTGCAGAGAGGAGGAGCACAAAGGAGAGGAGAGGAGCAGAGGAAAGGAAAAGAGGGGAGTGGAATACTATCTAATATGATACGATAAACAAACATCATGAAGCCACAAACACATCCGGTCCAAAACCACCGCTTCCTGGCTCATCGAAATTCTACTGAACTCTGTGTCCGCACCCCTTATAAATACACACTTGCGTTGCATTCACCTCCGCATGCTAAATTACAGGATCCAGAGGTCATATAGCTTGTGTTGACTTTGAGGGTGAGGTGAGGCCAAGTCAGGCAAGGAGAGAGGAAAGCTGTGGAGAGGAGAGGAGAGGAGAGGATAGGAGAGGAAAGAGGAGAGAGGAGAGGAGAGGAGAGGAGAGGAGAGGAGAGCGGAGGAGAGGAGAAGAGAAGAGAAGAGAGGAGAGGATAGGGGTCATTCCAGCTGGAATCAGCAAATGGTCCCCACTCGACCCCCTCGGATTTGCTTGAAAAAAATATATGTGATGGCCTCAACATCCAATAGAACATATCCACCATTGCAGATTTCAGCTGTGCATACTTTTTCCACAAAAAATCTGTAAATAAGGACACCCCCTTCCCCTGATTTGGCGTCACTGCCTGAGTGACCATATTCAGACTTAATTATCTCCAAAACTATTTGTGGTAGGTCCATTATTTTTTTAGGGCTAAGAGTCATAGACCTGATGAGCATACATTACAATTTGCAGCACTGTATGTCAAATTACACCTTAATACTGGCCCTCTACTTTTCTTTTAAACTTAAATTGCAAGGGTTTTCAGATGTCCATAAAAACCTCAAATTTCAACATTCAAGGTTCATCCTTGGTACATGGTCAGATATGTGCCATGACTTTCACATCACATCATATTTGATATAAGGGTCCAATGGTTGTTGAAATGCAGAGGTCCAAAAATGGGCAAAAAACTAATTCATACCATTATTTGGAGCAATATTCCCAATCTATGACACCAGTTGTGAACTTGCTGTTTGGTGTCTCTGAAAGATAATATTATTATTCATAACATATCTAAAATTTGGGATGGTGTTTTGCCCCATTATTTTTATAATGAATTTTAAAAACTCATTCCTGTGTGACATGCAGGTGTACCTTAGGAGCCCTGTTACCTTAGAAAAAATTGGGTTTACTACACCTAAAATGAATAGCCAAGTCAGTGTACACTAAAACCTAAAATCTCTGATACCAAATAGGTGATTTTATACTTGTTCAGCTCAGTATTTCAGTATATCTGACTTAACCCTCAATTCCATCCTAAGAAGGTGGCCAATCCCCTTGATTTTTGTGTTCCATTTTCACACAAAGATGGCGGCTCATGGAGCCAATGGCATAGTTCCAAAATAGTTCCAGGAAGTCAGCATCAAGGGAAGGAAACAAAACACCATTGTTTGGAGCAATATTTCCAATATATGACAGCGGTTGTGAACTTGCTGTTTGTTGTTTTTCGAAGAGGATATTCTTATTAACAACATATCTAAAAATTGGGATGGTGTTTTGCCCCTTTATTTGTATAATGCCTTTTCAAATCTCAATGCAGTGTGGCATGCATCCCTCAAATACCATCCAACGTGGCGTCATGAAAACCCCCCCCACCATTTTTTAGAGCAATACCTCCAAAGTATGACACCAGCTGTGAACTTGTTTTTTGTTGTGTCTGTAAGAGGATATTTTTATTAACAACATAGCAAAAAAATAGAATGGTGTTTTGCCTCATTCCTTTTAATGATCGTAAAGCGCATTGCGGTGTGACATAAGCCTGTGATCAAATAGTGCAGAGGGAAGCGGAAGTGGTGAATTGTTCTGGGCCAAGGACATGGGGGAATCAAGATTGGGTACTCATTACATTGCATGTATTGGGAAGGGGTCTCTTCAGACGACTGTATCCCGGGCCCAGGTAAAGCTGTTTGTTCAGCTCAGTATTTCAGATTTTTTTCAGGGATTCTGGCCTCATCTTTTTAAGTGTACTATCGGCCAGATGATCAAGTGACTATGCAACATGTTCTCACTGGCGCTACGTTAGCAATAAATTCAAGATGGTTGAGAGAAGTACCATTTTGAGAGAAGTCATAAAAAAAACAACCTCTGGAAATAAAACAAGGTGTTGATATGATTTCCTTGATGCAACCTTGACTTCCTTGATGGTGATTTAATATTTGAAAAAAAAAATGAAATGTATTAAACAAGTCAGGAACTTTCAATGCTCTGGCCTGTGACAAATGATTTTATACACACTTAACTTTCAATCACTAGCTGCATCTTATGAGTTGACTCCATGAGGTAGCTTGCCATTGTCATTGATGGTGCATTAGGTATCTGCATTCATATTGTTGTGTGCAACCATCCGTCATTGGCAATTCAATGATGAACACATGAGTGAAGCTTTGAATGAAACTTTATTGTCATTGTACAGGTACAATGAAATTGGTACCTTGAAGGACAATGACAACATAGGTATTGATTTCAGTAAGGATACCACCACCATGCTCAGGGCACTTCGGTCAGGGGAGGATGATGGGGGGCGGGAAGTTCTCCAATCAGGATACCTCTTTACAAACTGTCTCCTCCTATGTGTCATCTCTAATCAACTTTTACTTTCCTATGCGACCATAAAACAGTCCCACCCCCACCAACAGTCACCACGACAGTTACCCTGACTGTAGAACTGTGCCCCGCCCCAAATCCACCACCACATGTGAACGCTTTTGCATGCTGCAAAGCTTCCTTTCGGCTTCCATGATCTCACCTGGATCAATGTGATGATGAACTTTGTAAATAATGAACATTTCCTGCAAGTATCCAAACCATGAGTGATGTAATCACTGCTGCTAAGCTGCAATCCATTGATCAGCATTGCAGTGGTATAATATTATAATGATGCAAGCAGCTGAATTAGATTGCAACAATGTGACAAGAACCACATGGTTGTCTGGTGCCAATATGAACTTCTGTGCCTTCAATATTCACCTGATATTGAATACTGCATGCAAGCAAACTCCTCTAACTAAACCTCCAGGACCATGCTGTCAAAATAGTCTGAGGGAATCTCTAGCCAGTATGTATTAAGTTATTTTGCAATACAGCTGATAACTTAACGAGTAAGACACAAGCTTCATAGCAAATATAAAGTTACAGGTGCTGATTGAAAGACTAGTTAGGATGGGAGTCCTTGTTGCAAACAAGAGTGCTACAATTCTTTAATCCTCTCCTATTTCATCACTTTATTCCAAGACTACTACTACCGCTACCACTACTACTACTACTACTACTACTACTAAAATGATGATGATGATGATTATTATGATTTTACAATTAAAATAATTAATGTCTATCAAAGCCATGTGCAATGTGCTATTCTTGCTGTGTGGCATCAATCAATTCATTTACAAGTGTTATGGTTTCCCTAGAATTTGCTTTGTCATTCACAGGGTAGCCATCTTGTTTTCACTATTAAGGTGACATCAGAGCCATGGATTTGAGAGTTGCGACAAGTCGGTTGGTGACATGGTCCTCATAGCTTCAAGTAATTGTAGTCAATTGAGATTTTGAAGTCCGTTATAAAAAGAATGAGGCAAAACACCATCCCAATTTTTTTATATGTTGTTAAAAAAAACATCCTCTTTCAGAAACACCAAACAGAAAGTTCCTAACTAGTGTCATAGATTGGAAATATTGCTCCAAACATTGGTGCAAATTAATTTTTTCCCATCTTTGGACCTCTGTATCTCAACAACCATTGGAGCCTTTTGTTAGATATACTATGATGTGAAAGTCATGGTACATATCAGACCATTTACCAAGGATGAACCTTACATGTAGAACTTTGAGGTTTTTACAGACATTTGGAAACCCTAGAACATATGATATCTACAAAAAGTAGAGGCACATTATTACGGTGTGATTTGACTTACAGTGCTGCAAATTGTAATATATGATATTCAGGTCTGGGACTCTTAGCCCTGAAAATATAATGAATCTGACACAAATAGTTCTGGAGATAATTGAGTCTGAACATGGTCACTCATGCAATGTCGCTAAAACAAGCGTAGGGGGTGTACTTATTTACAGATTTTTTGTGCCAAAAGTATCCAGAGCTGAGTTCTGATATTGTGGATATGATCTATTGGATGTTTAAGCCATCACATACATTTTTTTCATGCAAATCCGAGGGGGTCGAGTGGGAGATTTTTCAGAAATTTGCTGATTCCAGCTGGAATGACCCATAGGAGAGGAGAGGAGAGGAGAGGAGAGGAGAGGAAAGAGGAGAGAGGAGAGGAGAAGAGAGGATAGGGGAGGAAAGAGGAGAGATGAGAGGATAGGAGAGGAGAGGAGAGGGGAGAAGAGGAAAGAGGAGAGAGGAGAGGATAGGATAGGAGAGGAGAGGAGTGGAGAGGGGAGAAGAGGAGAGGAGATGAGGAGAGGAGAGGAGAGGCGCGGAGTAGAGAGGAGAGGAGAGGATGAGAGAAGAGGAGAGGTGAGGTGAGGTTAGGAAAGGAGGGCTGGAGATGACTTGAGAGGGAAGTTGAGGTGGAGATGAGAGGAGAGGAGCTGAAGGGAGCGGTGGAGAGTGTGTGGGTCGGGGCTTTGGATTAGACCTTTGAGGGTAACCATGGAAATGATACAGCAGACAGCCAATATCACTCCATTCTGGCCCCAGGCAAGATAGAGAGAGAGAGAGAGAGAGAGAGAGAGAGAGAGAGAGAGAGAGAGAGAGAGAGAGAGAGAGAGAGAGAGAGAGAGAGAGAGAGAGAGAGAGAGAGAGAGAGGGAGAGAGGAAAGGTGGAGATTTGTGTTGCGGGCTGCGGGTGTGGCTTTGGAGTAGGCCTTTGAGGGGTGACCATGGAAATGATACAGCAGAAAGGCTGCAGCTGCAACTGCCCTCTGGCCCCAGCCTTCACAGCCAAAGGAGAGGAGGAGAGAATAACAGAGGGAGAGAGAGAGAGAGAGAGAGAGATGGAGGGAGAGAGAGAGAGAGAGAGAGAAAGAGAGGGCGGACAGGAGGGTGAGAAAATGAGACAAAGTGAGCATGAGAGGAGGATGATGGGATTGTTAAGAAAAAGAGAAAAGGCAAAACAGAGTGGTAGAACAATAGAGGGAGGGAAAATGGGTGAGGAAAGGAAAAGCAAGAGAGTGATACAGAGGGAGAGAGATACAGAGAGAGAGAGAGAGAGAGAGAGAGAGAGAGAGAGAGAGAGAGAGAGAGAGAGAGAGAGCCCTGGAGTGGAGACTGTGCAAGGATTATCATTTCATTTCCAGCGTGTCAATCACTCCAGGTAAACAGAGGGGACGCAAAGGCTAAGTCTGGTGCGGCACTGGGTGTTGGGGGTGGGCATCTGATGAGGTGGTGGGCATCTGACGAGGTGGTGGGCCTTTGGACTCTGGTGAGGTGAGGTGAGGTGAGGTGAGCCATGACGCAGCTGTGGCACAGAACTTAAATTTACTCTCCTCTCCTCTCCTCTCCTCTCCTCTCCTCTCCTCTCCTCTCCTCTCATATCCTCTGCTCTGTTCTGCTCTCCTCTTCTCTTCTCTCCTCTCTTGCAGTCAGTTCCAATCCTCTCCTCTCCTCTCCTCTCCTCTACACCCAACCTTTTTGCCCCACTCCTCTTTTCTACCATAGAAGACTCGACTGACAAATAAAATGAAAGTGAGGTACCGTCTCGTCTTCCTACCAGGACTTCACGCCACAGGCTTACATTTCTACCATAGAAGACTCGATAGACAAATGAAATGAAAGGTGTTTATTAATATACAGGGAGGCAACATTTCTCTTTGGCGCAGGTTCCCAACCTGCAGAATATAATTTGTAAAACGGGGGGCTCATATCCTGTCGATGATGAGACAGGGGGCAAAGCCTACCCCCATTACCGGACAGGGACCAACTGGTGACGGTGGCTCATGGGGATAAGGCTGAAGGAGGCTGAAGCGGACCAGGGAACCAGGACATCGGGAAACAGAAGTTGAAGGAGATGAGGTCCAAGGAGACGGAGGTTGCAGGAGATGTGGTCCAAGGAGACGGAGGTTGAAGGAGATGAGGTCCAAGGAGACGGAGGTTGAAGGGGATGGAGGTGGGGCGTCGGCGTCTGCTTACTCTGAGTAGCAAAGAGCGGAAACAGACAAAGAGTTTTAAAACCAAGGCGTAGACATTCTATTGGCTGAAAGCTGAGGATCAGTGAGTGACGTGGCGGGATTCCCCGTCCGGGAGCTGTGATTGGATAATTAAGGGCAGTGATGAGAGTGAGGTACCGTCTCGTCCTCCTAGCAGAACTTAACGCCACAGGCTTACATTTCTCCTCCATCTCTCCTTTTCTCACTGCTTTCCCCTCTTCAGACCTCTTTTCTGCTCCCAAATGAATCAGTGAGCTTTATGGACCAACACATGTCAACATACGTATGCAGTAAAATAGACTCTGACAGATTCTAGCTCCTCACACGGATTCAACATATACTGTGATATTTAACAATAAACTCCACTATACATATTCATGCACACGTAAACACGAGGGCATATGTATGTGTCCTTCAAGGTGGTGAGTCTGCATATTTCAGGCATGCTGGAGTGGAGAGCACTACAAAAGCCCAGTATCTCATTGTTCCAGTCTCAGGGGCAGGAAATGGCATTGGGTGCATTCCAATATGCGACCTTGTGTCCTCTTGGCGTTGTGAAAGGGGTCCTGATGGATGAATTGGGTCTCGACTTTTGGGTGGCAGGTAATGCAGGGTGAGGGAGTAATTGAATTGAACTGAGAATTGTCTCAGCTGTTAAAGCTGCACAAAGCATGCACCTGACCGCCATTACAGGAAGGGAAATAATTAATTGTCATTCAGACAGACATCCAACAAGCCATCCAGAAACATTGAAGAGGTAAAATATAACACCATGGACATGGCCAGTCCATTTCTCGTACCTTATTCTCTCTCCACCTAGCAGTGACACGGAGAAAGAGAGAGGGAGAGATGCACAGGGAGAGGGACAGGGACAGAGAGCCATTTTCTTAGCGAGTACAAATTAGATTAGAATGCAAGCCTATGGCATCCTTTAGTCACACGGAGTCACATGGAGACATGGCACCTCTCTCTCACTCACTGACTCACTTCACATTGTCGACATATGCTGTAATGATGTGAAATGCTATATAATAGCTGTAGTGAAGGGGAGTAGTGTTGCCCAGCCGGGACTCAAATCCAGATCCTCTGGGATAGTAAACTGGGGCTCTGACCGCTGCACCAAAGAGCCAGGCTTGTTTGTGTGACAGTCAGAACACACCCACAACCCTAGTGATGGTCACTCCATTAGACTGCCTTCCCCTTCGTACAGCTCACGCGTGCACTTCACACACTCATGGTGTCCCTCACACAACTACCCAGCATGCTTCTCCTATCCAGTGTGCCTCATTATCAATGCTTCACCCATCACTAGTGTCCCCAATCCTGTGTGTCCCCCACATGGAATTGCATCTCACACACAATGGGTACGCTTCCGAGTAGAGTAGAGAGTAGAGTTGCCCAGCCGGGACTTGAACCTTCTTGGACTTGGACCTTCTGTGGTAGTACACCGGGGCTCTGACCGCTATACCAAAGAGCCAGGCTCATTTAGCATGACAGTCAGAACACACCCACAACCCCAGTGATGGTCACTCCATCACAATGCACTGCATCAAAAACATAGGATGAAGAAGATATGCCTCCTCACATCAGTTCCTGGAAAGTCTTTCAAACATCTTAGATAGAGCTTTTATGAACACACACACACACACACACACACAGGCGCGCGCGTACACACACACACACACACACACACACACACACACACACACACACACACACACACACACACACACACACACACACACACACACACACACACACACACACACACACACACACACACACACACACACACACACACACGGTTTCAAACAAATTTCCATAAAGACAGACTAGACACCTCTGGGGAAGAGGCAAACAAAGAGAAGGGGAACAGAACAGGGCTGGACAGGCCATAAGGCATACAGGGCATTTGCCCAATGGACTGTTGATGATTTTGGTCTGGTCCTCCCCTCATTGTAGTGATATCAGTCCTAATTCCGTAACAGCAGACCTTTCTGACTCATTTTGGCAGTTGTGATCAAAATGGTTCATAATAGATGATTAAACATTTTGCCACACGCTTCATTACCTCTCTCAATGTGTGTGTGGTGACCGGTCTTGGCTGAAAATGCCCGGCTTGAATATTTGTCCCAGTCCAGGCCTGCACAGGGCCAAACCAACCAATACAATACTGCACTGCTGCAACAACACTTGACAGAGCGGTGAAAGCCTTTCACTCGTGTCTTCCGCCCTCCTCAATCAAAAGGGACCATGCAGGCATTTCATAGAGATCAGGGGCTTGTCTAACAAGAGATGACTTGAAAGGAAAAACCCACTCACTCGCTCCCAAGACCCAGAGACACAAAACACTATAGCACAGAGCTCCACAAGGCCAAATTGAATTGTGTACGGTGTGATTTGAATGTCTGAGGAGGAAGGCATGGAGTGCCTGGAAGCCACCTGTCATTTGGAGTTAAGAAAATCTCCCCTTGCTCGAACAAGTAGCACCGCATATCCCTGCCAAGTCTGCTGCTCTGATGCTACAGTCAGTGTTGACAGATTGGGCGGGAAAGCAGTCTGCAGGTAAAAACAGGGAAAATAGGCCATTTGGCGTGTTTTTCTGCCATTTTATGCCCATAGAAATCAATACAATTTGTTGAAATTGGGCGGAATGTAGCGCTTCCAGGCGTTTTTTGAGCACAGATCGGGATTCGATCAGACACATCTGACAACACTGGCTACACTACGTCTTTGCCTGATTTGATTTGAAATCTTCTCAGTGATCTAATAATACGCATTCAGATCTAGTCATAAAGTTATGAGGGCGGTCATGGTTATGAAAACAATACTTCAAAGACTGGTCAAGACTAATTAGACAAGACAACCGATGACAAAGAAACACACACGCGCGCGCGCGCACGCGTGCGCACACACACACACACACACACACACACACACACACACACACACACACACACACACACACACACACACACACACACACACACACACACACACACACACACACAGCAAAGGAGGGAGAGTCCACTAGTGGTCAGATAACTTCCACGGTCCATTGGACTCACTACTACATAATAGACTACATATGCAAATCACTCAGTAACACCTCATCATTCAACTTGAAAGTTTTAGACATGCCCCGAGGCTTTCTCCATAGCCGGTCAAGCAGGACCTTGTTCAGCGCAAAAAACTTCCTGTTGAAAACAATTCAAGACATGTTAAGTAACAAACGAATTTAACAGAAGTTTAACCAAGGCATCTCTCTCCCCCAGGTCTTGATGGAAAACATAGATCTACTGCAACATGACGGCTATGAATCTACATTTGCAGGACGATAGGGTGAAGCATAATGTGGAGGATCAGAACACTTCATCAATATGTAGGCTTCAGTAATTGGATTATTATCATAATTTCTGCACACTTTCAACACAAATCCCTTTTATGCCCATGGCAAAATGAATTGGATGGAGGATGAAGCAATCAACAAGACTTGTCTGTGTAGTCCTACCCCATATTTCCATTCCAAATAACACCTACGCAATATTGATGTGAACACAAGGGTACGAAATATACATAATCAGCAGACTAGGGCCAAAACAAGACATATCGTGATGTAACTTATTTATTTCTGTAAATCACTGTATGTCTCAACAGTTTTACACGCAAAGTGTGTATGTGTCTGTGTGTGTGTGAGTGTGTGTGTGTGTGTGTGTGCGTGTGTGTGTGCATGTGTGCGTGCGTGTGTGTTTGTGAGGATGAAGACACTGATTTAAGCAGCATGTCATCTTTTCTTTTCATCTATTTCCACAGGTCAGGGCGACATCATGCATTAACACAAAAAAAAAAACTCACTCAAAGGCCATTATAATACAGATGAAGGCCGAGGATAGAAATGAGACTTTTGAGCATACAGCAGAAGTAGTTCTAATACTGTTTATTCAATCAAAGAAGAGGAAAAGGAGAGTGCTGCATTGGGTCAATTGTTTGGGAGAAAGAATCAGGTGCTCTTCAGAAAGGACATGAGAACTTCAGTATTTGGCCTGTGACCATCTCCAAAATGTGAAGGTCCAAACAGTAGGCTCCTAGTTGAAGGTAGTCTCAATGATTCGAAGCACACTGATCTTGGTGAAAAAAGTTTAAAATCCTATATTTTAATGATAATAATAATAATAATAATAATAATTGTATTTGTATAGCACTGTTTCATACAAGGCATGTAACTCAAAGTGCTTAACAAATGGAAAAAAAAAAACATTTTTAGAGATAGATTTAAAAGGAGAGGTATAGAGGAGAGGCAGAAAAAGCAGGAAGGCAGAGGAAGAAGAGATAGACAGAGAATGTAGAGTCATAAGGTCAACGTATGATAGGACCAGGATTCTTAGATGTGTAAGGTCCATAGTGGCTGGGCCTATCATAAGTCATAGATAGTCACACAGAGATTGGGCGCTCAGGTGCGGCCCCTGGTGGCATCAGGGGTGAGGAAAAACTCCCTTTCGCTTGATTCATAGTTTGTAAGGGGGAAAAAAAAGCTCAGTGAAGTCTGAGAAAAAAAAAAAAGACCCCCTATAGTCAGGAAGAAACCTCAGGCAGAGACCAGCGGCCACCTAGGGGAGCCCCCTGCCAGGGCTGGTTGCGAGTAGTAAGGGCGCTGCGACAGCTGGGACACTATGACGCCTTGGCAGCTAGGAGTTGGCAAGGATGAAGAGGTGGGTCTTCAGCTGCTTCTTAAAGGAGTCGACGGAGGTGGTTGATCGAATCTCGATGGGGAGGGCGTTCCATCTCTTGGGCGCATAGCAGGCAAACGCGGCGTCGCCGATCTTCTTCTGCGGGGGGTGGGGGGTCCTTAGCAGCTTGGCATCAGTGGACCTGAGAGCTCGAGCAGGGGCATAGAAAGAGAGCATGTCTGAGATATAGCTAGGGGCAAGTCCATTTAATGCTTTAAATACTGTGAGCAGAATCTTAAAGTCGATTCTGTATGAGACAGGTAACCAGTGCAGGTCTGCCAAGACAGGAGAGATGAAGATAATATAATAATATTATTATTATATTATTATATTTTAATGGATAACGCCTACGCGATTCGACTGCATTCAGTCTTCATCAGGGCAAACTTTCTTTTTGACCTGATGAAGACTGAATGCATTCGAAACGCGTGGGCGTTACCCATTAAAAGAAAGGATTTTTAACTTTTTCACCAAGATCAGTGTATCTCGGATCATAACTGTAAAACTATCACCTTCAACAAGGAGCCTATTTGAGCCTTCACATTTTGGAGATATACTGAAGTGTATATTCAGTGTCTCTGGTACAGAGCGAGCAAGCACTGCATTTATCTCCACCGCATCTATGGGTGGAAAAAATGTTGGAGGCGATGTGAAAATAAAACTTCACTCCCCCTCATGTTTCTTCCTTCACAGCATATTGGGCATCCGCAGCTGATTTGAGTAAACAAAATGTACTAGCCCCGATCTCCTCCGCTGAAAGTGA
>NW_026945491.1:0-7500 GCF_034702125.1 Engraulis encrasicolus | reverse complement strand
TGTTGATATGCATATTTCTTTTAGGTGTATTTCAGATTGCCAATGTTGACAGCATTCATGCATCCCCAAACCATGTCAGTCCCACTACCATGCTTGGATTATGAGAGCATACAACCTTTTTGTACAACTCACTTGTTTACCACCACACATGCTTGACACCATCTAAAGCAAATTTGCTTATCTTGGTATCAAGAGAGATGAACAGACCAAGGATATGGATCACTGGAACCATGTTGTGTGATCTGAAGAGACCAAGATAAACAAATTTGCTTTAGATGGTGTCAAGCATGTGTGGTGGTAAACAAGTGAGTTTTACAAAAAAGGTGTATCCTCTCATAAGCCAAGCATGGTAGTGGGACTGACATGGTTTGGGGATGCATGAATGCTGTCAACATTGGCAATCTGAAATACACCTAAAAGAAACATGCATGTCAACATGCACTGTGACTACTGAAGCAGATCATGATATTCTCCATAGGATTGCATTCAAATCTCACACCAATCTATTTAAGCCAGATGCAGACTCAAAATGTAAAAGTTCAATGCAAAGAAAGGTTGAAACGCACACTGATGACCTCCCTTGTCATCCCCTTTCATTTCGAGACGATTCGAGCCAACATAGCCCCTTCTCTACCGGATTTTAATCTGGGGTGTACTCACTTTTGTGAGTACATGTTCAAACATTAATGGCTGTATTTTGTTTTTTCTGAGTGAACAAGAAATTTAAGAGGTTAAATATGTTGTTAAAAGGTCACTAATCATTGTGTCAAAGTTACATTTCTGTAATGCTTTCCTATGAAAAGATATACTCAAAAATCTGCAAAACTGTGAGGGGTGTATTCACTTTCGTGATATACTGTACATCACCGATATCATATACACATATCATATATCACATATCACCACACATATCATATACATCACCCTTCATGCCTCCCTTCCTCAACTACCCTTCTCCATCCCCCCACCACCTCCCTGCCTCCTTCCCTCACTCTGTGGGGTACCCCAGGGGTCCATCTTGGGGCCACTGCTTTTTAAGCTTTATATGCTGCCTGTGAGGCAAATTATGAACAGAAAATCGGTTAACTACCTTAGCTATGCGGATGACACTCAGCTCTATTAGTCCATGTCTTGTGTTTTTATCTTATTGTACAGCACGTCTTGTGCTGCTATTGTTTTGTTATTGCTTTTTGTCTGTTTTGCATGTTTTTTATCTCTTTGTAAAGCACATGGAATTGCTTCCATGTAGGAAATGTGCTTTAGAAACAAACTGCCTTGCCTTGCCTTCCCTCACTCCTCATCCCTCTCTTCCTCCATCATCACGTCCTCAGCTGACCTGAGTCCACAGCCGTCAGCGTTTACAGTTTTCATGGGCTTTAACTGTTCACTAATTGCTGCTACAGATTGCCCTTTTCAGCTTTCAAGAAGCAACTTGTTCAAACACACACACACACACACACACACACACACACACACACACACACACACACACACACACACACACACACACACACACACACACACACACTCAGACGCACACTTGCATACAGACACATGCATGCACATACACACCCGCAGACACACCCGCAGACACACGCACACACACACACACACACACACACACACACACACACACACACACACCTGCAGATGCGAACACACAGACACAGACACACACAGACACAGACACACACACACGCACACACACACACACACACACACACACACACACACACACACACACACACACACACACACACACACACACACACACACACACACACACATCAGCATGGCCCAATCCTTACATAATTCGGTCTGATATCAAAGCACCTAACTTCAAAGTACTGAAGATTTAAGAGGGAATGTGTTTTTTTCCATGCCTTTTTCACCATCAATTAATTCCATACAGTATTCTATATATTTGGCTCCCATCTAACACTGTCATCTCCTTTCCTCTTACAACCTATTCTGAAAGATGATTAAAAACGGTTCTTGCATACACCAGCTTATCATATCTTACTACCAAATCAAACATAATGTTTTGTTTGTCTTGTGTAAATATGAAAGTAACTCTACGAAAAACAGGTGTTGCTGCACACTCAGAAGTTCATCATGCAGTATTTTAATTAAATCAACAAGGCTCTGTAGGAGACGCCCCATGACTCTGACAAAGGTGAAAACTGAAACATTGGTCTAATAGCAAACAAAGAACTGCATGAAGCTCTGAATGTGCAGTGACAATTGATTTTCAGAAAGTGTTTACTAAAACTAAAGAAATAAATATGAAATAAGGAAATATTCTTTTTCTCCACTTTGCCTCCTTAAATGTTGTGTGAGAGCAGGATATATATGAGAGCTGGGCTTGACAGATAGGATAGGATCTCCATCTTCAAAGTGCTTCTAATATTCATGTAATGGTTTGAGCGTCATCAGAGATATGGCATGCAACAATGTGACTTCTTTCGTGTCAGTTTTATTAGCTTTGATATTTCTCTTTATAACGCCAGTTCTAATATACAAGTATATTTTATTGGTAAAGAACTGTAGAGCCTACTGTAGAGTTATATTTTTAAATATCTGCCTTGTCATGTATACTCTAAAAAAAACTAAAAAGCCTCAGTATCTGTATAAAAAGCTCCTGCCCTGATATGTCAGTTAAACTCTGTTTGCCAGTTCTAGATCTATGCTGTCCCAAATCTGAACTGCGATGGGCATTCATATGTAATCTTCCACAGGTTTGAAAAGTCTATTTTTTCCAGGTCAAGTAGTTTTGAAAGCTGCCAGCAGTGTCTGGAGAAACAGGCTTTTAACCAGCTGTGTGTTAAGTTCATACTTTAATTGTCAATCAGTTATCACTGCATGTACTGAGTGAAACAGATGTTTAATAGTAAAAATAATGTCTTTTGTCAGCTACACATCCCCTTTTTCCCCGCTTTTAATGCCTGCCTCTGCTCTCACCTCAGCCCCTGAGGGTCATCGACCCAGACCACCCGCTGGGCAGCTCTGGTCCGCAAAGCCACGCAGGAGAGGAATGGGGCTGCTGCTGCTGCTGCTGCTGCTGCCGCTGCTGCCACGGCTGTTGGCTCTCCTGCTGCTCCTGCTACCCAGAGCCACCCCCCAGCCTGAGGAGGATCCAGGCCCACCTGTAGTCATCTCTGCACTGTCCAGGGCCGGCCCAAGCTTTTATGGTGCCCTAAGCAAAATTTCATCCAAGGTCCCCCATACCACCTACTCAGCATTAGATGAGAGAATCAACTCCTTCCTGGAACTTTTCTGCTCACCGGGGGCACCTGGTGGCGTGGGAGTCCTAAGCCATAGTCCGCTTATGCCTCAGGCCGGCCCTGGCATCGTGAGTTGGCACTCCTCATATCCTCACTTTCTCCTTGCACTCTCAACTTTTAAACTTTGAAAAGGGACTTTCAAACACCGGACACAGCTGACCGAATGCAGTAGTTTCATGATTTACCCAGTTATTTAGAAACACATGGAGGGTTGCATCCGATTAAGTTTTTTTTTCAAGTATTCTGTTGGGGCTTGTCAAGCCTTTATTGTTTATTAACAGACAGGACAGTGGTGGAGAGACAAGAAGTAAGTTGGGAGAGAGAGACGGGGAAGGGCCGGCAAAGGACCCAGGCCGGAAATTGAACCCGGGCCGGCTGCATAGTAGACGAGTGCCCTACCATTACTGCCATGATAGGGCCATCAGATTAAGATTTTGAGGTCAGTTGTGTTTGTCAGATAGATTAATTTGTTTGGTTTATTTGCTGGGAGTGCGCGAAAGGTCCCCAAGTGCAGTTTGCAACTTCACCCATCAATAGAATCATTTATCCTGACCTTTCTGGAAGAAATTGCTATTTTTATGTCTTTGAGTGTGTGTGTGTGTGTGTGTGTGTGTGTGCGTGCGCGCGCGTGCGCATACTTGCGTGTGTACTTGTTTGCATTTGTAGAGTACAGTAACTTACAGTAATGAGTAACTTGGTGTGTAACTATGTATGTACAGCATATACATGAGGCTTGGCATCTCAGTTTAGCATGACTCCCAGATGCCTGAGCCCCTGCCTTTTTGCATGTGACTCATCTTGGCCAGACCAGCGGTCTGCTTCACTTAAACACCTTCATGTCTCTTCAAAGGAAAAAACTTTCTCCATGCTCCAGAAAATCCAGCCTTCTGAATTGCTCGTCATCTTCCCTCTGATGATCTGATTTCCTGGTGCCGATAAAAAGTTTTGCGTTATTGATCATGTCCAAACATTTCTTTTTAAAAATGTTTTGGTCTTTTTTTTACTTTATTTCATAGGGCAGTGTGAGAGGTGGACAGGAAGCAAATTGGGAGAGAGACGGGGAGGGATCGGCAAAAGACCCGAGTGGGGAATAGAACCCAGGTCAGCCGCATCACAGCCAAGTGCCCTACCAGTTGGTCATGGCAGGGCCATGTCCAAATATTTCAATGCTTAGACCACTTTGATAATTTGTGTCTTTGAGTCATTTTTCATAGGCCATGGTTAGATGCATAATACACATACACATAGTACATTCATAGATATGCGTGGAATAGTTAGTGTTCAGACACTTTCCCTCCCTTTCTGAATCATATAGTACATTAATATTTATTTCCCTTCACAACGGAATTGTCTTTTCTAATTGGCTGATGGTTGTGACCGTTAATTTCGCTGAACTGGTTAAGCATCTAACTTGGACATGAGTAGAATCTTCGTTTAGAATGCCGGATGTATCTAAGGGATTACGTTTTAGGAACTATGTGCATGATCTAAAGGAATTTAAATAATCACACCGTCTGCATTCCAAATGATGATTGTACGTGCGTCCTAGTTAGACGTGTCAGACAGAAAAGCATCTAACCTGATCGCTAGATTCTTGTGCAGTTGGCATGATTCCTACAACTTTCCGGACAGTCATTAAATACCCTACCCTAATGAGAGATAAACGGGATAACGGCCTTCAATGCCAACCAGTTAGGTAAGGGTTAACATTCGGCGAGAAGGTCGCTACCGTGGAATAGCTGCACGACAGAGAGAATCTTTAGACCCCGACGCGGAGCGGATGACTCACATGACTCACAATGACTCACATGGCGGGGACATTTCTTTAGGCCTATTTAATGTTAAGATTGTTGCTGCGCAAAACAAAACAGTGCCGTTGTGGAACACCGCTAGGCAACAGCTAGGTAGCCAGGACAACAGGTGTTGTCTATCACAGCAGCTGATTAGAGTCTTGTTGAAAAGTCGCTTTAGCAGTGAAAAGTCTTGTTGCCATTGACGGCGGTCTGTTATAGACCAACCCGTCCGTTATCGAAAAATAACAGACGTGCGAACGTTGGGGAGCCCCGTTGAAATGAATGGAGCATTCGACCGATGACGTCACAACCATATAATAAATGAAGCTAATGTCTTACAGGAGGCTCCACCCCGCCATTAATTTGTTTTATTATATGGTGTGACGTCATCGGTCGAATGCTCCATTCATTTCAACGGGTCTCCCCAACGTTCGCACGTCTGTTATTTTTCGATAACGGACGGGTTGGTCTATAACAGACCGCTGTCAATGGCAACAAGACTTTTCACTGCTAAAACGACTTTTCAACAAGACTCTAATCAGCTGCTGTGATAGACAACACCTGTTGTCCTGGCTAGCTGTTGCCTAGCGGTGTTCCACAACGGCACTGTTTTGTTTTTGCGCAGCAACAATCTTTTGACATTAAAAACTATAATAGACTTAACATTAAATAGGCCTAAAGAAATGTCCCCGCCATGTGTAAATCATTTAAGTATATCCATATAATAAGCGGGTTAACTTTCGGCAAGTCGGTCGCTTTGTGGAATAGCAGCACTTCAGAGAGAACAAGACCCCTCCGCTCCGCATCGGGGTCTAAAGATTCTCTCTGTCGTGCTGCTATTCCACGGTAGCGACCTTCTCGCCGAACGTTAACCCTTACTGAATTCGTCATCCTGTGTAGTTGTAATAATCACAAGTTCTTCCGCAAGCGTTTCAAGCAGTGACCATCAATGTTTGAGAGTTTTTTTTAGAGCAAGGTCATGGCCGTTCTTAGCCACAGCCAATTGAATTCCTCTCCACAAACGTTTTATTCTGACCCACTGGATAGAGTGGATAAAATGTGCTATGAAATGGACCCTGTCATGCTCTACAGAATGTAAATTGATGCCTTGTACTCATAATAAATTGAGAATGGGAGTGAGGAGAAGAATCTTGACCCAGAGCTGAGAGGCTTGGACAGTGTTCGTGCCCACTTCTTATATGTGTGACCACCGTCTAGTCCTCTACTGCAGTGTTTCCCAATCAGGCGTGCATGTACCACTAGGGGTACGCGAGCACACTACAGGGGGTACATGGAGAAAGTGTAATGATAACAAATGTACTCTAGGGGAAATAGTCACATTGGGATAGAGGAAAAGCTATAGCTATATGACCATGTTGGAAATAAGTGTTTACGCTTTTACATGTTATCCCTTGGATACCTTTTGTCTTCCTATAACCATAAATAAACCAAACCAAACCAGAAATAGAGTTAGGGGGTACGCATGGTATGACAAAAAGGCTTATGGGGTGCGTAAGACAGAAAAGGTTGGGAAATACTGCTCTACTGCTACAGCTGCCCCACATGCTAGGTACGTCAGGTCCTCTGCTTTTGCGTCTGCTGCCATATCGGCCCCCACATGTTAGGCACGAATGTAACCTTTTGACACCATGTCTGGGGTCAGAGTTGTCTGGAGGCAGATGGCCCCTTCAATTAATTAGATCTCCATTGCTGTGTTTCCATGGCTACACAGGATGCTTTTGGTTATTGGCAGTGATGGAGCTGACCATTCTCTCACAGGGTGTCAGGGCATAGCGGGCATTTCCCGGTGGACCCTGCACCCTCGTGGGGCCCTATTTTCAGAAATTAAAAAAAATATATATATATAATATACATCTTTTTTTTTTACATTTCTGAAAATAGGGGCCTACGAGTTATGAGTTATGCATGAGACACTTCATAAGCTTGGAAAGACATCAACCTTTGATGGCCTGAATGTTCCCTACAGATTTCAAGGTCTGACAGCCCTGATGCATGCATCACGATTCCTTCATTTCATTCAGGGCCAATAAAGTATCTTTACTCTACTGCTACTTAATGCTCATAGGCCTACATGTTGTCTGAGCGAGGCTTCTCTCTCCACTTCACCTCCAGATCTGGTTTGCAAAACTGAACCTAGGTGTAACAGTGGGACGTAAACAGTTAATTAAATTCAACTCAGCTCTTGCACGACTACGCCACCTAGGGTGGGGGAAGACAACCTAGGAGTGAAATTACCCCCAAATTAGTAAACCAGGACACAGGTTCGGAGCACTCTTAGGCAGGAGTCAAGTTCAAGTGTTTATTCTCTTTTCACAGATATGATATGTACAGCACAATTCGATATCAGTGTTGGCTGATCAGGCCAAAATCATGAGTCTTGTGGATGCAAACAAGTACACCCT
>NW_026945490.1:0-79275 GCF_034702125.1 Engraulis encrasicolus | reverse complement strand
ACCCCACGGTTTGGGGCGGTAAAAGAAAAATGTGCAACAATATATCACCGTTTTATTTAACCTGTCTATATATGAGGCTTGGGTGCCACAACAGAACTGCTATTTGGGAGAGTGGGGACGGTTGCAACACTTTTTTTTTTTTACCTTTCCTTGTATATCTCAGAGATTATTTGCAGTAGAAAGGCAAAGTTGATATATTTTATACCCACATCTGTCACCTACACATCCATACCTTTGTAACATTTTTAAATGCTGTTACATCTGAAATATGTGATATTGAATGGAAAGAGTAAGCGGTTTCAACCGCCCACACATGAAAGGACAGTTGCAACACCAATGTTAACCAATGGCAGAAATGTTAATTTTTGCCATATGCTTCTAATAACCTTACAAAACCAAATAAAACACTTCCTTTTCTTATGAAATCATGCATTTTTAAGCAAATTTAAATTTGTTATTGAAAGCTCAGACACTGATGATTTTAATGTTATAACTTCATAATACATTGAACAAATAGTTTAGACAATATTAGATAAAAATTGAAGATATCACCTATTTTTTTCTCCCAGAAGAAATGATCAAAACTGATCAGAAAGTTGCAGGATAGAAGGAGGGTGTAAGTGAACATATTTAAAGTTAGTTTCATCTCTCTAGTGTGTTTCTGATGGGAGAAATCTACAGTGCTGCAACTGCCACATGTTGCAACCGTCCACACTCTTCCCTACGTCTTTGGATGGTAATGTGAAGAAGATCTTTTGGTACATTTTGGGTTCACCTCTTCAATATTTTAATCCCCATTTTCTGATGGTCTTCAGCCCTATTCCAACGGGACTAGTTTAATGGGGGAACCTGGGGTAAAGTAATAATAACCTGGATATTATCTACTCCCGTCCGAACGCGCCACAGTAAAGATAGTGGAGTGTGTCGAGTAAACTTCACCGTGAGTTTTACCTCCTGCAAAACGATACGGGAACTTACCCATGGTAATACTAATCCTGTCCGAATTCAAACCTATGTAATGATGTCTGGTCAAATGCACGAAACGCACAAAATATCCAATCTCTCCGGGCTTGCAAACGTCACAGCCTTGCAGTATAACGTTTTTTTTTTGGGGGGGGGGGAGTTGTTCCAAGCTGTGTTCACTGTCAAAATCAGACAGTATGGTCAAATGCACTCTCCAAATAAAGGACATGCATGCAGACGCATTAGAATGGATTTTGATGGGTTAGTAAACCAACAGGCAATTATTAGAATTGTTCCACGGGACCAAATGCCTCCATGGATGTGCAATAATGTGCTCAAATATGTGTTCATTGTGTTCAAATTTGTGCTCAATGTGTCTTCATTTACAGACATATTTCAATCCAGTCCGAATCGGCCATTTCTACCGACGTCCTGAGATAAAAATAAAATTTCCCCATGTCCAGGGTCTCCGCGGATCCTTAAAAAGTCTTAAAAAGTCTTACTTTCAATATTTGTTTTTTTAAGGTGTTATAAAGCCTTATATTTCGCCATCTTTGGAAGTGTGGTATTATATTTACGTGGGAGGTCTTATATTTCATCTGGGTAGCTTGAGTGTAAGAAAAAAGCAATTTTTTTCCGTGCCATAAACATAATTTAACTGGCATACGTCCCTTATCAAGATGCGTAAAAGTAGAGGAAACGGATCTGTGTTTGTGGCGCAGCGCAGCACGCTGGCCACACAGCGGGGTGCAGCCGCAGACCTGTGGGCGCAGCGTCTAGCCTACTTGCATGTTCTAGTAGAAACAGTCGAAAAAGTGGTCGAAAAAATATGAACGTGTATCGAGATGGGTAGATAGATGCACGTTCAGTGTAATGTGGCTTGAGGACAAGAAATAAAACGGTTAGCTGCTATCCAAAGCAACGTCGGAAGCTTGATGTTAACTGTGTCGGGAGGACGCATAGCCTAATCAGTCGTTGAGTGTATTAAATGTTGTCTATCGTAAGCATGTTAGCCATGCCCTCGCGTTTGGGTAGAAGCGTTTGCTAAATGTAAAGGGTTCATTTCATAAAGTCCATTATGACCGTATTCGAAAATAATTGTTCCTTCATACAATAGCCTACACTTTCAAAATCGCCTCTAGATACGTGACAGGCTATTTGATGCCTCTGTCAAATGCAAAATGATTTCGTTAACATGATGGCAGCATGAGGAAGTGAGCGCGAGGCAATACAAAATCGGATGAGTAACAGAATATGTACGAAGATTAATGATCTGGCAAGGTGGGTAATGTCCAAACCGGTAACCAGATGGGCAACGGTAAACGCGCTAAATGCTTGTTATGGACATGCTGGATATCGCTTCCAAGTTGTGAAACTATAGACAGGCTAAGCTCAAAGTAGAACGCTTGCTTCTGCTACCCGTCTCTGATAAAGCGAGCTGGAGGAGGAGGAACGGCACTCAGAGTAGTCATACATTTAACCCTTTTGACACCAGGTGTCCTCTCTCCTAAGCAAAGTGCATTCAACTATTTATCCATCAGAAATGATGAATTGTTGAGCCATTTTTAATGTGTACATTTAAAGGCATTTGATGAACATTCATCTGATTTTTCCATAGGCCGTCAAAACATGCGTGGGACCCTCAATTAAATGCCAGTTGTCAGTTAATTGACCATATGCATGCATGGTGTCTGTAAGCCTACAGATCAGTTGCACCTTGCTACTGCTTACACTGTGTTTACCCTAGGCTACACTATAAAAGCACAGTAGCCATATAATATTGTTTATTATATATAATTATGTACTAGGCCTACATTTCATTATAGCAATGCAAACTAATAACATTAGCAATATTGCAATGCCTCACCCCGAGCGGTGGTCTTATATTTTATCATCAGAGGTCTTATATTTGTCTTAAAAAGTCTTATATTTGGTGATCCAAAATGTGCAGAACCCCTGATGTCCATACATAAAACTAGTCCCGTCGGAGTAGGGCTTTAGAGAGGGAAAATTGTCTGTCGACTGTGTTTTGAACATAATCCGAAGAACATGATGAGATATGTGTAAGCACACAGATAAAGGCCATACAAAGAGAATTGATTATGGTCTTGTGGTGAAAGCTCTGAGGTCTGCAGTTAGTACAATACTCTAAAAATGGCCATCAACTGTGTTACGCCTCTGTCAACTGTGTCACGCATTTGCTTGTGACAGTTGTTATGACACAGTTGTTATGACTGGTTATGATTTTGTTGTTTTGTGTTGGGCGCGCACATCCAAAAACACTTAGTGTCAGACAGTTGAAGAAGCCGGGGGTATGTCTGCACACTGTCAATTAGCTAAAAAAAATAAACTTTATTATTTACAAAGCAACACTGATCACCCTGGATCTTCATCAGGCAGATTATGGCTTTGTCTTTTAAAATGCTTGTAAATGGACGTAAGTGCTTTCTAATAAGTGTGTTTCAAATGTGTGGTATTTTTTATATATAGGCCTATGTTTAAGATACGGTAACATTTTTCCGTAACATGATTAACAGAATATACAGGCAAAGGCTGTTTTAAGTAATTTAATATCAACAATTAGTTGGTTTGGACTTTCAAGGGGGTATACCATGGCAATATCAATGTTATTTATTGGGGGACACTGTATGGTGAAAGCCAATACATATGGTCTCGTGTCTAAGTCAGTTGGTAAAAGGGCTCTACGTTCTGTCTTAAAATGTATTTTTTATGTTGTAGGTGATGTTGAAAGGATCCAGTCTGATGCAAGACCACACACGGATGAAAACAGATGCACAGAAAGAGGAGATAATCAACGAATGCACAGTTTTCAGTGCCCCCATTGTGAAAAGAGTTTTCTTAAGATTGGAGCTCTCAAAACACACCAGCTGATCCACTCAGAGGGAAAACCATTTCAGTGCTCTGATTGTGGAAAGCGTTTTAGTCGCACTAGTGACCTCAAGAGACACAAGATGATCCATTCAGGGCTAAAACAATTTCAGTGTTCTGATTGTGGAAAGACTTTTAGTGCAATGTCCAGTCTCAAGAGACACAAGAGGATCCATTCAGGGGAAAAACCATTTCAATGCTCTGATTGTGGAAAGAGTTTTAGTCAAATGTCCAATCTCAAGGTACACCAGAAGAAACACTCGGGTGAAAAACCATTTCAATGCTCTGACTGTGGAAAATGTTTTAGTCACACTGGTGACCTCAAGAGACACAAGAGGATCCATTCAGGGGAAAAACCATTTCAATGCTCTGATTGTGGAAAGCGTTTTAGTCAAATGTCCAATCTCAAGAGACACAAGATGATCCATTTAGGGGAAAAACCATATCAGTGCTCTGATTGTGGAAAGCGTTTTAGTGACACTGGCCACCTCAAGGTACACAAGAGGATCCATTCAGGGGGAAAACCCTTTCAATGCTCTGATTGTGGAAAGAGTTTTAGTCAAATGGGCAATCTCCGACAACACCGGATGAGACACTCTGGTGAAAAGCCATTTCTGTGCTCTGATTGTGGAAAGTGTTTTAATCACACTGACGACCTCAAGAGACACAAGAGGATCCATTCAGGGGAAAAACCATATCAATGCTCTGATTGTGGAAAGAGTTTTAGTCAAATGAGCAATCTCAATGTACACCGGAAGACACACTGTGGAAAAACCAAATCAATGTTCTGATTGTGGAAAGCGTTTCAGTCATACTCACGACCTCAAGAGACACAAGAGGATCCATTCAGGGGAAAAACCAGGCCCGTCACTAGGTTTGAGAGACAGGAGGGGGCTTAGCCCCAGAGGAAGAAAATGGGCGTGCACAGCGCGCGCCAATATTTTTTCATCTCACCTACTAAGGTTTTGTCTATGAATTCATTATTTTAAGAGCAAAGAAATCCTGTACACTGTCCATTCCACCAACAGACTTTAATACATTGTTTCGGTCATCCGACCTTCTTCATGTTGTATTAAAGTTTGTTGGTGGAATGGACAGTGTGCAGGATTTATTTAGCCTGGTGAACCAGCGCCACCCGCTGGACAGCAAAATGTTTTGTCTACGGGTGGGTCTGGCCTCGCATAATGATTCAATGAAGCCAGAATGCCATGAATCTGGCAAACCAATTACAACGCAAAGATGTGTTTTGAATCAAAGCGGGCAGGGTTTTGAGGGAAGGTTGTTCTCATCAACAATCTTCGGATGTATTATGCATCGAGGCCAGACTAAATTAGACATCCACATTTATCAGGCTAGCATTTATTTATACTTGAATGACAACCCCACTAAGATAACACACCTGCCCACCTACAGAGGTGTGCAAAAGCGTCTTCTTGAACAATTATTTTAAGAGCACCATAACGATTTTTAAACACTAGTTACAGTGAATTTTTGTTTTAAAGCAACACTCCGTTTTTTTAGACACAGGACCTCATTCCGAGTCAGCCAGAGTGTTAGAAGTGTGTCCAGATCGTTTTTTTTTTAAATTCCATGCAGTCCTTGTAAAACCGCAGGTCGATGTTGCTAGGCTAGCGCAAGTGATCCACTTTTACTAGCATGACCCAAAAAAGCAGTCTTAACAAATTCAATAAGCAATCAAATCACATCAATTATTATGCCAGGCTGTGGATGTGAAGGTTTGTGGTGATAGAATACTGTTTCAAATAAAACTGACCTGGCCTTACATGGATTTTTGTAATAAGGTGAACTAGTTTCTCCTAGTCAGCGGAATTTTACCTTGTTCTCGACAGCTGTGATCAGATGTAAACCCACTTCAACAGTGAGACGCCAGCTAGAACTGCAATACTCTACATTACTGCGTTTTTTTAATATAGTGGATTATAAACCAACAACGTGGCAACATGGTAAATACATGTATAAAATTGCGACAATAGAGCCCATACAGAAACGTTCTCATTCTTTTCCTGAAAAAGACCCGGAAAGAACAAAACTAGCTCCTATCTGCAGGAGATAGTAAACACATCAGACGCTACGTAACAGGGTGATCTGCAGTGATCATTTCAGCCCTGACAACTTCATAAAGTCAATCAGAATAGCCGCAAAGAAAAGTCTGAAAACATCTGCGGTGCCATTCACCTTCCCAATCCCTGGTGTGCCACAGCCATTGTGATATCAACAGTCTCCGAAGATCACGCTTGTCTTACAAGCTTACACAGGCATTCTGCTGCTGTCACTGTAGCAGTGTTTACTGATGATGATTTAGCTAACGTTACCTAAAACCTTTGCTGTGCTTTACGTGCTATGGCTGGTGTGCCTTCATTGCTTACAGTTACACTGTTTACATAAACTTACGCGGCAGCTTCGTTCTTCAACTAGGGAACTCACAAAATGTTTTCATAACTTACCGCACTGACAACTGGCCATTAGGTCCAGCAGGTCCAGGTATTTTTTCTCGACTGAGAAGAATGTTTCTAGCACTCCAAGATTGAGATACAAGTCCTGGTGCTCCATTATGCACACATATCGAGATGTGCTGTGCCAGCATCTAGACCAGTGGTTCCCAACCTATGGGTCGGGACCCACCTTATGCCCCGTGTACATCAAGCGCTACCAACGCGACCGGGTAGCTGGGGTAGTTGAAGAAGTTTCGCCATGAATTCGTTTTATTCGCTCTGGACGCTGCACTGACATGTTTGATTCAGCTAATCACATAACGGCTCTGTCTTGACAGCCTGGGACATTCCTCGATATGAACGTTCCGATTGGTTTTCGCCGAACAGCGTCATAGCGAATTCGCTTAAGATTAGCTTGAGTTTAATCGTCAAAAGTCGCCCTGGTCGCTCAAGAAGCTTCGCCCCTGGCGAATTCGCTCCGGTAGCGCTGGTCGCGCACCCTCCATAGAGAATGAATGACTTCCGTCGCTTCATTCGCGTTGGTCGCTCCCGATGTACACGGGGCATTATGGGTCGCCAAAGATCCACAGGGGGTCGCGGAGCCCTCTTGATTTTAAGGGGTTTAATTTTAAATATATATAGACCATTTTGAATAAAAGACAAAGCATTTAACTAATAAATGCATTGAAGCAACCCATTGTAAGTGCTACATTAAACATTTATATTTGACCAAAGACGAATTGAGGAATAAAATAACTAAAACTAGTTTTCGCAGGAAACAGAGGGCATCTTGTGACTCCGTCTCGTGCGGGCGCTCGCGTGGTTGGGTCACCAAAGCATACAATAGTGAAAACCTGGGTCCCTTAAGAAAAAGGTTGGGAACCACTGATCTAGACTATGGAACGATGCAATCTCCATCTCTTGCATCTGTGGGGAAACTAAGTCCCAACTCGGCAGCAAAACATTCTTCTTCCATCTCCAATGCCTTGCAATTTCGGCACCCTGTTATTCTGTTCCGGCTTTCTGCTACAGTTCCAGTGGCTGCCTCATACAGACATGCGCTCTCGTTCGGACCTTTTCAAATCCATCTCAACTCTAATGCAGTATATTCCGGCTCATGCAGGTATGCTTCTGAATTTGCTCGTGCTTGTCATCAAAAGCGCCGGGTTCTCCGAACATTGCCATTCTTTTTTATGATCAGGGTTCTCTGATCGTAGTTCTAGCAGACAGCTGTGCTCAGAAAAAACTTGACAGTGAGAACCGGTAACATTGGTGTTAAATATCAGTCCGCGACTGCCAAATCAGGAAGTAGGACTACAAATTGCTGCGGGTGAGCAATGTAATTCTAAGGTTGGTTTACTCCCTAAATCTCTCCATCAACGTGGATATTTGTGTCGATAGCGTGACGAAGTAATTGACGTGCTTTGAGTGTTTATTGAACTTGTTAAGACTGCTTTTTTGGGTCATGCTAACAAAAGTGGATCACTTGCACTAGCTTAGCAACATCGACCTGTGGTTTTACAATGACTGCAGGGAATTAAAAAAACGATCTGGACACACTTCAGACACTCTGGTTGACTCAGAAATGAGGTCCTGTGTCAAAAAAAATCGTGTTGCTTTAATTCACATTTTAATGAATATTCCTTATATGTAAGCTAAACAAAACATTTTAAAATGTTTCAACTGATTACTTTATGTAAGGAAGTTAAAATGATTAGATAAAAATGCAGAGAGTATAATTTACACAAGGACTAGGAACTTTAAGGAGTTACTAACGGCGCGTCTCCAGGAGAAGCAGTGGTCAGGAAGCGATTCATTCAAACAGGTTCCTTACTTGAAAAACTATGCGTCCCCGGCAGATATTAGGTCATTTTTACTCCATTAGTAGCTATTTTAATCAGTTCATGTGTGTTTTCAAACTGTTAAGACAAATATTAAAGCTCAACTATAATTTCAAGACAATGTCAAATGGATTTATTACACGGGTATTGTGAGTGAAAATTGGTACTTTATATCGGAAGATTTCATCCATGTAAGTAATTACACTTTTCTCGAGGTGGCTAATACTAACGTAGGGGGGGCTAAAGCCCCCCTAAAATTGTCCTTACGATGGCCCTGGGAAAAACCATATCATTGCTCTTATTGTAGAAAGAGTTTTAGCCACATTGGTGGCCTAAAGATACACGAGAGGATCCATCCAGGGGACAAAACATTTCAATGCTCTGATTGTGGAAAGAGTTTTAGTAAAATGAGTCATCTCAAGAGACATCAGATGACACACTCAGGTGTAAAACCATTTCAATGTTCTGATTGTGGAAAGAGTTTTAGTCAAATGAGTCATCTCAAGACAAATCAGATGACACTCTGGAGAAAAAAATTGGACAGAATGTTAGTGCTGTCACTGTGGGAAAAGTTTTAGTCGAATGGGCCACCTCAATCACACCGGATGGTTCGTTCAGGTGAAATACAATTTCAGTGCTCGGATTGAAAGGGTTTTAGTGAAATCAGACGTCTCAATGTACACCGGATGACACATTTGGGTGAAAAACCATATCAGTGTTGTGACTGAGGAAGGTGGAGAATGTGCGCACATCAGTGGTACAGGTGCTGGACAAAATAAAGTACCGGTAACTGAAATAAATGATAGAAGTCCGCGACACTGTTAATGCTCCCAGTGATTTATTTGCACAACGTTTCGGACCTTCGTCCTTTTTCAAGTGCAACCCTGTTGCACTTGAAAAAGGACGAATGTCTGAAACGTCGTGCAAATACATCACTGGGAGCATTAACAGTGTTGCGAACTTCTATCATTTATTTCAGTGTTGTGCCTGAGGACATTTTTACAATCAAAATGGTATCCTCAAGAGACAAAAGAGGATCCACTCTGTTGGAAAACCGGGAGCGGTCCTATGTTCCCCGGGTCCTATATTCCCCTGTCTTCGTATGGGAGCGGGGAACATAGGACCCTTTTTCTAAAAAAGGGTCCCCGCATTGTATGTTTCCAAGTTTTGAAATTGTGCCTGTGCTGGACTGAGTTTATTTTATAAGTAATTGATGTGCTATTTTCTCCTCCTACCACTAGGTGGTGTTCTTGATTGGGGGTTGGGCTTATCATTTGGGCAGTCATATTGAAATGAATGATTGTCATGTGACTCTGATAGGAAGTGAATCCATTGTTTTCAAGCAGACCAGTTTTGGCATGGTGGTGTGGGCAGCTGTACCATCTTACTCCATCCTCCTTTGTAATCATTATTGAAGCATCGTCTGTAAGTATTTTGTGAAAGATATTGTTTAGGATAAATATATTTTGAGTATATTTCTGTATATTTTTGTAATATGAACGAAGTAGAGCTATGGATGTTTGACATGCGGTTTCAGATGTTCATCTAGTCACTGTAGTAGCTTCCTATGCTAATTGTAGGCCTTATCTTTGGGGATCTGTATTAGATATCTTACTTAATGCATATTCTGTATTATTTTGTGCTGATTATGTGTTTTGTTCTGTTTCTTCATTTTAGTTTTACACCTTTTTGCACGCTGTCAGTTTGAATAAATCTACCAAATCTGACCAGTGTGTGATGGGAGTCATCTGTCTGTCTAGTTGAAGAAGGGGAACTCTTTAATGAGGGCAGAACAGTAAAAAGACGGACCCAACAGTGATTGCTACCGCAGTGAGTAAGACATCCAGGCTGCTCTACATCTACCGGTTTCAAGATGTCGACAACTGAAGAAAAGAATTACGAAACAAGGTCAGAGTGTTCACATTCATCTAAAAACTCTAAATCATCAAAGCGCTCTGCTAGATCAGCAGCTAGCTTAGCCGCAGTTGGGGCACGAGCTAGGGCTGAAGCTGCACGTACCAGAACAACTTATGCACAGAAGGAAATTGATCTTAAAGTAGAGAAGACACGTCTCGAAGCCACATTGGAGGCCTTAGAGCATAGGTGGCTGACCCGCGGCTCTCGAGCCGCATGCGGCTCTTTGCCTGGTGTATTGCGGCTCTTGCGTTCATTTCCAAGCTTGTGTTTACGTCTTATAGAAAATATGCATTGGAATTGCGCACACAAAGTTGATTAGAACTATGGCAAATAAGTGGTCTTGGTACTGTAGTAGGCCTTGCCTAAATGTGTCCTGAATGATCACGTTGGTGTGTGACATTTGTTAGGCTACTTCAAATACAAGACGTGATTTAAGCCTATGTTCTAAAAATAGCGCTTTAAAAAGTGACCGCGTCTTTCGCTGACTAGACAAAATAGCGGCAAACAATTTCTAACCTGAAAGATTTGGCCATCACTCCTCACTAAGTTCAAGAAAATTTGCTGTCCATAGGCCTATTTGTAGATTCTATCGCTCGGATATGGCGGTTATAAATGTGCAAACTATGTGAAGAGAAAGGCGTCTGCAGCAGAGATGTGCCGAGAATCTCTGTCCTCTGTTAGGAGGAGTGTTCATGGCTATTGACCCGAATGTGAAATTATGTTTTTGGTTTAAAATCGTCTTAATTTCGCGGGACAAAATAGCGCCATAAATAATGTTCTATCCTGGTTTTCGCTGTGAATATCGGCCGTGGTCTATCAGCCATTGTCAAAGCGGTGCGGGCAGACAGCGTGCAGGTGCTGGCGCGCTCAGTTTAGTCTCAAAAAGAAAACTTTGGTTATTCCCCTGGCCCCCTGTCAGCACCCGTTGAAACATTCATGTGGAAAATGAACGGCGATTTGACGAACCACCTTGTTAATTTTGGATGGTGTCGTCAGACATCCAATGATCACCTGTGTGCAAGAAAGCGGTGCCTGTGCGCCTAACCCCCAAATGAGCTAAGAGAGGCGGAGAATCTTTGTGCCGTGTTACTTCGTGCTCTGTTATAAAGAGTGGTCATGGAAATTATGCTGAGAAACGTGTTTTATTAAAATATGAAAGAATTTATGAACATAATTTTGACCTGTGTACCCTTGTCTTCTTATGTAAAACAACATGATCTTCAAAAACCCTTTTCCCCCAAACAATTGAAGCAGTTAAAAAAAAGGGGGGGGGGGCATCATATATTCAGGATTGTAGTCAGGCCATTAAGTTGGAGTGTAACATCAATCTGACACACTGTGTGTGTGTGTGTGTGTGTGTGTGTGTGTGTGTGTGTTTGCGTGCGTGCGTGTGTGTGTGTGTCTGTGTGTCTGTGTGTGTGTGTGTCTGTGTGTCTGTGTGTCTGTGTGAGAAAAGAAGAGATGGGTGATGTTCATGCCCGTGTGTTGTGTATGCTGGTCTGTGGTGCGAGAAGGACGGGTGATGCCCATGTTGGTGGGCGCATGTTTATATGCCCGCGGGATGTTTGTGTACCGATGTGGCTCTTTGCTGTGACACAAAATGTGGCTCTTGGTCTCCGAGTGGTTGGCCACCCCTGCCTTAGAGCAAGAGAAAGAAGCTGAGGCCGCTGATGCTGAAGCTAATGTATTGGAAGCTGCAGTTGATTCGGCATTCATGGGGGAGCTCACTGGAGCTCATGACATTGAACAAGGCTCATCATATCATTCAGTTGAGAGAACAGAGAAATATGTTCAAGAACAGTATGACTATGTGAAAGCTAAGGGGCCAACAGATGATTCGGAACAGGATAAAACGGCCGATTTCACTCCTTCAGCAGCTGTTCACCCCAATTCGCCTGATGATGCTCATCAACATAATGAGCCACCTCGTCAACTTGAAAGTCAGCGTTTGCCTGCAAAAGCCACAACATCTACTGCAACAGCTACTAATACAACGCGACAGCCGCTGCAATTCACAGTGAAAAAAGAGGGTGCATCTAGTGCACCACGTCCAGCATCTGAGCCAAGGACGCCACGGACACCCAGAGACAATACAGTGCATGACAACATCCCACAGGTAGGGGGATACAGTTCAAATGCATCAGTCCTTGGAAGGTTCCTTGCTCGTCGTGAGCTACTTACAGCCGGACTAACAAAGTTCGACGACAAACCCGAAAACTACTGGGCCTGGAGGTCCGCCTTCTCTAATGCCACCGAAGACCTGGGTCTGAAACCTAGTGAGGAGCTCGACCTGCTAGCTAAGTGGCTAGGACCTGAGTCTGCTGAGCACGCAAGGAGAGTGAGATCTGCTCGCATCAACTACCCTGGCGAGGCCCTCAGCATGGTCTGGCAAAGATTAGAGGAAGTGTACGGATCACCAGAGGCCATGGAGGCATCTCTCTTTAGTAAGCTTGAACGCTTCCCCAAGTTCACCAATAGAGAACCTAAGCGGCTGCGGGAGCTAGGTGACCTCCTCCTGGAAATTGAGGCTGCCAAGGATGGATACCTACCTGGTCTGGGTTACCTGGACACGGCGCGAGGCATTAACCCGATCCTGGAGAAATTGCCCTTCAACCTGCAGGAGAAGTGGATGGTGCATGGTACGAAGTACAAAGAAAAACACCACACTGTCTTCCCACCCTTCTCCGTGTTCGCAGACTTCATTCATGCAGAAGCAAAGATGAGGAATGACCCGAGTTTTGCTGCTGCAGCTCCTAGCAACGCGCCACCTAAAGGGGAGAAATTCTCATTAAAATCATCTAAAACCCCAATAGCTGTACATAAAACAGAGGTAGACAATCCTGCCAAGGGGAATGAGACCAAAGGTTCAGACAATCTAAAGAAAGAGTGTCCCATACATAAAAAGCCACACCCCCTGCCAAAGTGTAGAGCCTTTAGAGCAAAACTGCTGGATGAACGTAAGGCCTTCCTCAAGGAGAATGGCATATGCTTCCGCTGTTGTTCCTCAACCTCCCACCAAGCTAAGGACTGCAAGGCCATTATCCAGTGCTCTGAATGCAACAGCGACAAGCACATTGCAGCCCTTCATGCCGGCCCTGCACCATGGTCAACAAAGCCAGCTAGCACCCCCTCTGTAGAGCATGGCGGGGAGGGAGAGGAATCTACTCCTGCTTCGGTTGCTACCTCAATCTGCACAGAGGTCTGTGGGGACAGCGCGGCTACCAAGTCCTGTGCCAAAATCTGTCTGGTCTACATATATCCCAAAGACCAACCTGCGAAGAAGACAAGTGCATACGCAATCCTAGATGACCAGAGTAATAGGTCACTAGCCAGGTCATCGTTCTTCGAGATGTTCAATGTAGCCGACAACACCTCTCCCTACACACTCAAAACCTGTGCAGGTGTGTCAGCGGCTGCAGGCCGCAGGGCTAAGGGGTTCATTGTGCAATCGGCTGATGAAAAGACCACTCTAGCTCTGCCTACACTCGTCGAGTGTGACCAACTCCCTGACAATCGGGCAGAGATTCCCACGCCAGCTGCTGTGAAGTACCATCCGCACCTGAAGTCACTTGCCTCCAAGATACCTCCCCTTGACCCTAAGGCAGATATCTTACTTCTTTTAGGAAGAGACATTATTCAGGCGCACAAGGTCCTTGAGCAGCACAACGGCCCCCCACATGCTCCCTTTGCCCAGCGACTAGCCCTCGGCTGGGTGGTGGTAGGGGATGTGTGTATCAACGGCGCACACGTACCCTCACCTGTGAACACCTATAGAACCTACGTTCTTGAGAATGGACGTCCCAGCGTTCTGTGTCCCTGTCTCAACAAGATTGAAATCAGAGAGAAGCTCAACCACCCTCGCCAGTTCCAGAATCCTTCAGTCTCAGAACAACCGTCTTTGCCGAGTGACAAAACGCGATTCATGGGGGAGTCCATCTTCTGCCACACGAAGGACGACGACAAGACAGCGCCTTCTATGGAGGATCTTGCCTTCCTGAGGATCATGGAGAAGGAACTGATACAGGGTGATGACAACAGCTGGCAGGCTCCACTCCCCTTCCGCAGCCCACGCCAGCGCCTGCCAAACAACCGTGAGCAGGCAAGGACCCGTCTCACTACAGTCACCAAGACACTCAGGAAACACCCTGAGAGGAAAGAGCATTTCACTGTGTTCATGAGCAAGCTCCGAAGAGCTGCTGAAGAGGGAGAGGGGGAGTACGGCACGGAGGCCAGGCTGTTCGTTGAGAGGAATTTCTATGTCGACGATGGCCTTCTGTCTGTCCCTTCAGAAGAGGAAGCCATCACTCTTCTTCACAACACTCAAGACATGCTGGCCCTCTCCAACCTCCGGCTTCACAAGATCTTGTCAAACAGGATGGCTGTGATGAGAGCTTTCCCTCCTGAAGATCTGGCTAAGGGGATGAAAGATCTGGATCTCAGCACAGACCCCCCTCCCATGCAGAGAAGCTTAGGGGTGAGCTGGGACATTTCAGGAGACGTCTTCACCTTCCAAGTTGCTGATGCGGAGAAGCCTTACACAAGACGTGGGGTCCTGTCAACTGTAAACAGTCTGTTCGACCCACTGGGTTTCGCTGCCCCTGTAAGCATTCAAGGACGGTCCATACTGAGGGAGCTCACCGCAGAGTCATGCGACTGGGATGCCCCTCTCCCTGAGGAAAAGTACAGAGAATGGAAGTTATGGAGGGACTCTCTGAAGGAGCTTGAACAGCTCAAGATCCCGCGGCAGTACACGTCCATGTCTCTCCGCCAAGCATACAGTAAGGAGCTCTGTGTATTCTGCGACGCTTCCACCACTGCTATAGCTGCCGTCGCCTACGTGAGAACAACCGATGCAAGTGGCAGTGTGGAGGTTGGGTTCATGTTCGGTAAGGCAAAGCTAGCTCCACGTCCAGAAACAACAGTTCCAAGGCTCGAGCTGTGTGCTGCGGTCCTGGCTGTGGAAATTGCAGACGCCATTGTGGATGAGATGGACACCATCTTTGACACTGTGACCTTCTACTCCGACAGTAAAGTGGTCCTAGGCTACATTCACAATGAATCAAGACGATTCTACGTCTATGTGAGCAATAGGGTGCAACGCATCAGGAGGTCAACAAGCCCTAATCAATGGAAGTACGTGCCCTCCGGCCAAAACCCAGCTGACCACGGCTCACGATCAGTCCCAGCAGGCAGCCTAACTCACACCTCATGGCTGTCTGGACCACCTTTTCTGCTGACATCAGCTGAAGATGAACCTGCTCCCAATTCCTTCAACTTGGTTGACCCCAGCACTGACTCTGACGTCCGCCCACAGATCACTTGTCATCTCAACAGGGTTACCAGTGACAAACTTCACCCTAAACGTTTTGAGAAGTTCTCCAGCTGGCGGTCACTCAATCGAGCAGTTGCTAGGCTTGTGCATGTTGCCCACTCCTTCAAGCAGAGGAACAGCTGCAAGGGTTGGCACACCCATGAAGGACCCTGTCCCATAGAGGACTTAGAGGAAGCAAGAAACATTATAATTCGGGCTGTCCAACAAGATGCCTTTGCAGAGACATTGGAATGCATCCGGGGAGGAGCAACAATTCCTAAGCAAAGCCCACTCCTCAGCCTGTGTCCTTACCTTGACAGTGCTGGCATTCTCAGGATTGGAGGACGCCTGTCCAAGGCAAACCTAGATGGAAAAGAAGTCAGTCCTGTGATCTTACCTGGGCAGAGCCACGTCACAACCTTGCTCATCCGCCATCATCATGAGCAGGTTAAGCACCAAGGGCGACACCTCACCGAGGGTGCTGTGAGAGCGGCAGGCCTGTGGATTATCAGTGGGAAACGGCGCATCAGCAGCGTCCTTCATCACTGCGTCACATGCAGAAGACTACGTAAGAAGATGGAGACTCAAAAGATGGCTGACTTACCTGCAGACCGCCTCAGCGCAGATCCTCCCTTCTCTTTCGTGGGTGTGGACGTCTTCGGACCATGGATGGTCACAGCACGGCGCACCAGAGGAGGACTCGCTAGCAGCAAAAGATGGGCTGTGCTCTTTACATGTATGAGCACCAGAGCCGTACATATAGAAGTACTGGAGTCAATGGACTCATCAAGCTTCATCAACGCCCTACGGCGGTTCTTCTCAGTCAGGGGGCCTGCGAAGCAAATCAGAAGTGATTGTGGCACCAACTTTGTCGGGGCCTGTAAGGAGTTGCAGATGGACTCTGAGACCTGTGACAAGGAGGTGCAAGGATACCTCAGTGACAACGGGTGTAAGTGGATCTTTAACCCACCACACTCTTCGCACATGGGGGGCAGCTGGGAGCGGCTAATTGGACTCGCAAGGCGTATCCTGGACTCGATGCTGTTGAAAGTCAGCCCAGCAAAGCTCACACACGAGGTCCTGACAACATTCATGGCAGAAGTCTCAGCTATCCTAAACGCCCGTCCACTGGTTCCTGTGTCCACAGACCCCGACTCCCCATTCATCCTGACACCAGCGACCCTTCTCACACAGAAGGTCAGTGCTCTTCCTCCTCCTATGGGTGAATTCGACGAGAAGGACCTCTACGGAAAGCAGTGGAGGCAGGTCCAAAGCCTCGCCAACACCTTCTGGTGTCGCTGGAGAACTGAGTACCTCCCTACCTTGCAGAGACGCAGGAAGTGGGAAAAGGAGAAGCGCAATCTGAAAGAGGGGGATGTCATCCTCCTGAAGAACGACCAGTTGCAGAGAAACGACTGGCCTATGGGTGTCATCCTCAAGACCTTCCCCAGCGCGGACGGGAGGGTAAGGAAGGTGGGGATCAAGACTGCAAGGGATGGGTCAGCCAAGACCTTTCTGCGGCCCGTCTCGGAGGTCGTCCTACTCCTCTCCCCAGAGACTGATTAATGTTAACCTTTCTTTGCTCCCCTTTGTTCTAGGTGGCATCTTTCTGATACCAGGCGGGGAGTGTGCTGGACTGAGTTTATTTTATAAGTAATGAATGTGCTATTTTCTCCTCCTACCACTAGGTGGTGTTCTTGATTGGGGGTTGGGCTTATCATTTGGGCAGTCATATTGAAATGAATGATTGTCATGTGACTCTGATAGGAAGTGAATCCATTGTTTTCAAGCAGACCAGTTTTGGTGGTGTGGGCAGCTGTACCATCTTACTCCATCCTCCTTTGTAATCATTATTGAAGCATCGTCTGTAAGTATTTTGTGAAAGATATTGTTTAGGGTAAATATATTTTGAGTATATTTCTGTATATTTTTGTAATTTGAACGAAGTAGAGCTATGTGTCACAGGTGGGAGGTGCACGTTGCCAGGCGGCACCTCCACTTACTATCAACTATACCCCGAGGAGCATTGCGCAACCAAACACACCAAGACACCAAAGCAGTTGAGGTTTAACATTTATTTCTGAATTGTGGACACAAAGTTCTGTAGGCCTAATGCGGTGTTGTGCGTGTGTGGGTGCCAGGGCTTAACACTAACACACGCCAGGTAGCCAAATGCGGGTGAAAGTCGGCGTTGGCTAGTAGATACCGAAGGTTCACTAGCCATTCTGGCGGGTCCGTTACTATTCTAAATGATGAGGCACCGCATTTTGTAGTTTTTCCCCTCGGACCGTCTTTGCTACAAGCGCAATGCAATGCGATTTCGCGAGCCTACAATACCCATGAAGCACCTGTGTCACGTGTCACCTGTGTCTCACGCGCGAGAGGAATCCGACAGAGCTAGTCTTGCGAATATGAGTGGCAGCAGCGAGCTACCAGCAGCACATCAGCGCGCGTTTGGAAATGAAAACCTTCACGTGAAAATAAAGTAGCGAAGTTCATCTCAACTGACCTGTTTTGGGATCTGTCATTACAATGCATAGTAGCCTAGTAGTGGACATTAAAATGACCAAGGCGAGAGGAGAACACCTCAGTCTTGTGAAAGTTTTGAGACTAATTAGCGCAGTGATAAGACAAGGACACATGCGGCATTAATAATGTTCGGTTTAAATAATTTTCTGATTTGCCTGTAGGCCTATGTCATCATACCTTAATATTCCTCCATGTTTCTTGTGCCGTTGTTCCCGACTGTCAAACGGGGCTTAAACAACGCGCAGTAGTAGCCTTCCAGACTGCACAAATCATGTCCCATGTCCCTTCGCATGTGCCCAGCTTGCCTTGCGTCCGTTTAGCCTATATTTTAAACAACTCAATATTAAACGGAATGAAAGGAAGTCGTAGCTCCAGTTACCGGCCGCATATAGTGTGCCTTCTAGTGGATAGCCTACTTTTATGAGAAAATATTCCAGAAGAGGTGTTATTCTACATCCATGACCGCGGACATGCGAAGCTTGGCAATGACTTTGCACTATCTACTTTGCGCATCGAAAGTGCCCTTCAGATCAAAGACGGAAATATTTTGCTCTCATGTAGCTTACATTTGTACCCTTCCACAACACTGTGCTTGGTGTTTCTGCACGGCTATGCCATTCCTCAGATAAGTTAATCTGTTCTTATAGCATGCATGTATGCATGGACCAGTTAATAACAATTCTAGTTATTAGGCCCTATATTATATTATATTATATTATATTATATTATATTATATTATATTATATTATGTTATATTATCCTACATTACATTATTACAGCCTATTATATAATTCATTAAAGCTGCTATGATGGTTAAGAAAATTATGGCTAGTGAAGAGGCCCAATGGCTAGTGAGTCAGGAAAACCACTAGCCAAAATGGCTGGTAAGCGAAAAAGTTAGTGTAAAGCACTGGTGCGTGCGTGCAACCAGTTCATCAATGGGGGCGGGTCCATTCGTCTCTCTCTCCGGTAGGGCCCCCCAGCGTCAATGCCAGTCCATTCATTTCCATCAGAGATTCCATATCCATCACGGCAATCCGGCGGAAGGCTGGGAAGGACAATGAAAACGTCACCAACCAGTGTTCGTACGTGCCACCATCGTTACTCTTATTATTTATAATTATGCGCACGAGATAGCCGTTTTCTGATAACACACGTGAGTTCAAAACCATGGCACACGGCACGCATTACTACTGCACTTCAAACTTCACACAGTGAATGAAACTAGGAACGGCCATCACGTTCACGCATCTTAAGGATAATTTCGCTACGATCATGGGCGAGGTTGGGGCCCAGGAGAGAGAGTGAGTGAGTCGAGTCGGAGGAAGGAGAGGAGAGGCAGAGGAGAGCGCGAGGGGGAGAGAGAGAGCGAGAGAGAGAGAGAGAGAGAGAGAGAGAGAGAGAGAGCAGGGCTGAGCGGTCTGCCTTCTTGGAGGGAGGGGGCTTCTTAGACTTGAAGTGCCACGGAGACTAGGTCACGAAATATGCACTTATCTTTCTGAGGGGCGAGCGTTCTCACCCCTCCATTTCCAACGTGGCATAAAACACTGCGCCCAGGTCACGGACTTTCATCGGGCAGAATGCCGTCCGCCTCTTCCATCGGGTCGCAGGTGGCCATTCTCGATCCGTAGGATCATCTGTGCTCGTCCGCCTTCTTCCTAGGCCCGTCCGGCTACCGGCTTGGCGTCCCCCAGGCCTCCGGCATCCGCTTCACGGCTTTAGCTCAGGTCACATCTCGCGTCTCATCTTCGCCCGGTCCCCTCTCTCTCTTCCTCTCGCCTCCCCTGCTGCGTCGTTGCTCGTCCGCCTCCTCCGCTCCCATGAGTTCAGTCACCTGCACATAAAAACCCTCACCTACCCCGTATGCACCAATCACGTTCCCCAAATCTCCCGCCTTGCACCTGCACACATTCAAGTTAATTAGTCCACGATAAAACCCAGTCTCTGTTATTGTCCATCTGTTAAAACCTTCCCCTGAGAAACAAAAAAAAACATTTTCAGTTCCGACCTCCACCAACAGCTTTTGTCACCCCGTGACATATGGATGTTTGACATGCGGTTTCAGATGTTCATCTAGTCACTGTAGTAGCTTCCTATGCTAATTGTAGGCCTTATCTTTGGGGATCTGTATTAGATATCTTACTTAATGCATATTCTGTATTATTTTGTGCTGATTATGTGTTTTGTTCTGTTTCTTCATTTTAGTTTTACACCTTTTTGCACGCTGTCAGTTTGAATAAATCTACCAAATCTGACCAGTGTGTGATGGGAGTCATCTGTCTGTCTAGTTGAAGAAGGGGAACTCTTTAATGAGGGCAGAACAGTGCCCTTCCCAAAACCATCCCTAAACCTAACAGTCCCTCCAGGAAATCGCGATGAGCGAGAGCGAGAGCGCAACTTTAACCAATCACCGCGATTTCCCGCAACTTTGAACACTTTGAACCAATCCATGTTGCGCTGACTTCACTGACGTAGACAAACTTCCTTTCAAAAAGGATAATACAATAAAAAAATACAATAAAAAAGTAACCTAGCAATCAGTCCCAGCACTTTACTATGCATGTACAAAGTTGTCGGTGAGGGGGGAAAAACTAATAAATACGAATGTAGGAAACGCCATGTTCTCATTGCGCGTCTGCTCGCATGGTGACAGGAGGGAAAATGTAGTCTGGCATAATAGGCCTACATTTTTAAAATGTGCTAGGCCTACATAAATATATAATTAACACTTCATGACAGTCATCTACATTACGCCAAGTATAGGGCTCCTAAAACAAGATGTGTTTTTTTTCTAAAGCGGTTCACCTGCTGGACCACTTTGGTGTTTGACTTGTGCGCATAGGCTACAGAAGGCAACATTTTCCCTCTGTCCGAATTGAGATGCGCAAATGCCTTGTCCACAACAAAGGAGTAATTTCCATCCTTCATTGTGAATACTGCGTGCGTGCCTGGCCGATATAGTAGCCTAATATCTTTCGCGCAAATTGGGCTATGGCTGGATACGAGCACTTGGTGACCGTGGTGACCGTGTCGTCAAATCTCTTTCGTTTAACCTGGCGCGGTCAGACGGGCAAGGAACACTGAAAATGAATAAAACCAGAGCAGACACGTTGGAAAGCTGTGGGAGTAAGTTGGAAAACTACTTTCTGTCTCTCCCTCTCCTTCTCTCTTCCTTGCGCAATTGACGGTATTGATTGACAGCTGAGACCTCCGTTCTGCAGGCGACGTGGTGTTTTATAGATAACAATCTCGTCGTCTTTTATATTCACAAGATCACCAAAATTAATATAATTTCTGAGCATTATTCAGCAAGCACCCTTCACAACAGGAAATCTGTGAACTCCATCCTCGTTACATTGAATGATGATCATCAGCCGTTAATTTAAAGCCGGCTGACGGGGAGAACAAAAAAAACCTAGGCTTATGCCTTCTTTCGAAAGCGACCCCTCCCTCTGCTTTTATTTGTGTTGCTTTTGACAAGCTTGAAAATTAAACGCCGACACAGGCAGGCTATGTGTAGCAGACGACTCACATTAACCAGGATTTCAGTCACAAGAGGTCCTGTCACGCACCCTCTTCAACTGGGTGGACATGCCCAATTCCGCCCGCCTACTTATAGTTAATTACCACTGTTTAAATCAGGAATGGATATCGACATGATACGAAGTTTGTATGCTTACAATTTGAAACGGTGATGACATTTAAAACAGAGTCAAACGGCCATAAACAGCATTGTAATGAAGGGTGTCGTAATGGCAGCATGAAAGAGATGGAACTTTTCACGACATTCTGGCTAAAAACTCGCCCTGGCCGCTTCCCTGCTTTGCTTAAGGACCAAAATTATAATATAAAAATGGAAATAATATAAAAACACCAGAGGACTGGAATGTGGCAGTGTCCTTTACTTTCAAGCGTGGGGAAACACATTAAAAATCGCAACAAAAATCGCACCTTTCACTTCATGCCGCAACAAAATCGCAACAACACAGTAAGAAGCTTCGCAACTTTTATCGCGATTTTCTGGAAATCCTCGTGCACCATCTGGCAATTCCGACCGCGATTTTTTGAGAAAATGCCCGCGATTTCCTGGTGGGACTGACCTAACTTGTCAGAAATGCAATGTTTATGAGTTGTTAATTACTGCCCTGACCAAAACTATCCAGAAACCTAACCAGTCTGAGGTGCAACAACAACCTGCGCTTTGCCATACGGCAGCAGTCTACTTGGAAGCAGTGGGGAACACAGAACCCTTCTTTGAAAAAAGGGTCCTATGTTCTCTGCTAGAGGGGAACATAGGACCCAGTGAACATAGGACCTGGGGAACATAGGGACTACCCCGGAAAACCATTTCTATGTACTGAGTGTGAAAAGAGTTTTAGTCGAATGTGCCACCTCAAGGAACACCAAACCGTTAATTCAGGGGGGAAACCAAAAGCAGAATGGGAAATCGCAAGAAACACCAGGTCATCCATTCACGTGAACCAGCATTTGAGTGCTCTGACTTTTGGAAAAAGTTTTAGTCGATTGGGCCCTCTTACGTCACACTAGAGGATTCATTCAGGTGAAAAGCCACTTGTTATTCTGAATGTGGAAAAAACTTTGAAAACAAGTTCGGCCTAAAGACTGACACAGAATGCCTTCAAGAGAAAAGCCCCTATGTGTACTCTCAATGTGGAAAGAATTTCTTGTCAAATAGTCCCATCTCAAGAAACACCAGAGGATTCATGCAGGGTCAAAAGCTCGTTGATGTATTTAGTAAACATGAATTAAATAAGAGGTTAGGAAAATCAATGTTAACTACTTTAGGGCGGTCATTGGTAAGCAGTTAGGACGTCAGACTTCTAACCAAAAGGTTGCCGGTTCGACTCCTGACCCGCCAGGTTGGTGGGGGGAGTAATTGGCCAGTGCTCTCCCCCATCCTCCTCCATGACTGATGTACCCTGAGCATGGTACCATCCCACCAAACTGTTCCCTTGGGGCGCCATTGGGGGTTGCCCCCTTGCACGGCTGAGGCATAAATGCAATTTCATTGTGTGCAGTGTGCAGTGAACACTTGTCTACTATGGAGTGCTGTGTCACAATGACAATGGGAGTTGGAGTTTGCCAATCGGCTTTCGCTTTCACTTATGATATTGTTGTACACAACCAAGTTATTTTTCACAGCTACCCAGATCTGACTTCTACCAGACATTTATATTCAAGGGATAATTTGAATAGAACCTGTTTGACAATGTGTAGTAGACCATATCTCACCCATGACATCATGCTGCTATGCATCAACATTTATGAGCAGATTATAATAAAAGTTAATTGATGTCTCCATCTGCTAAAGGTTATAAAGCCATTTCTAAATCATTGGGACGTATGAGAACCACAGAGAGTGCCATTATCCACACATGGAGAAAACATGGTGTAGTGGTGAACATTTCCATGAGTGGCTGTCACCAGGGCTCTAAATTAACACACGCCAACCCGCCAAACACGGGTGAAAATTCATTTTGGCTAGTAGGAAAAAATACCCACCCGCCAATTTGGCTAGTAGCGCCCGAGTACAGTAAATTATGAACGGTAAACCGCTGCTATGACGAACGTTAGACGGCGAGATTTCCTACATTACCCATGGACACTAGCGTCACGACGTAGCCTCCCACCGTGGGCTTTCCAGTGCAGCGAGTGGCAACTCCATGTCCATGCTGTTGCGCGTGCCAGGATTGAAAACATTTCAGACGACCAGCCTTCTGTCAGCTACGCTCTCACTGCTCTGACAGTCGCTTTCGCTACAACCTTTTAAAAGTCACTACTGCTATTATTACTAGCATGAACCTTGCTGTAACAGGCTGCCTTTTGGAAGCTGCGAGGGCCTGACCGTTTCAATGACTAACACAGATTATGCTTGGAGCTACTTCTGTTCTGTATGTTTTGTGCGAGTGATGACAATGTGGCGGGGGTTAGAGCAAGGTTCTGTGTGTTGGTGAATGCTAGTAGCCTAATTGTAACAGTAATAGTAGTGACGTTAAAAAAGGAGTGGTTGTGGAACGAAATTGCGACAAGGGCAGAGGAGGAGAGCTGACTGTCAGAGTAGTGTGAGCATAGCTGTCAGTTGTATTCTGAAATGTTCCGAGCGCAATGTTCTGGCGCAAATAAGTTGGAAAGCCCACGCCATTGTAAAGAAAAAAATAACAAAAAAGCAATCAACGACGAAGCTATGGAAGTAACAAAGGAAGCGAAGATTCTCGTGATATTATTTACTTTTAGTTAAACATAGGCTTTCTTGTCATTTTGTTGCGCATGGTAGAGAAGAGCTCCTCCTCTCCTCTCTTTTCCCTCTCATCTCTTCTCCTTCCTTGGGGTGTGCGTATGTGAGGTTTTGTAGTGTTTGGCTGTGTGTTTGGTTACTGTATGTGTCTGTTATGTGAGTGGCTTGTGTGATGTGATTCACTGTTTTCAGAGGAATTGAATAAAAACTAATGAAGTTGATTAGACCTAAGTAATGAAAGTAAAAAATAAAGCAGAAGTCAAAAAATTACTAGCCTAATGCATAGCTTATTTTGGCGAGATAAAAAAAATGGCTAGTTGAACTTCTATTTGGCTGGTGAGAAAAAATGTCCACTAGCCAAATTGGCTGGTGGTGGAAAAAGTTAATTTAGAGTCCTGGCTGTCACACCAAGGCTCCGATTACATCAATTGATCATCATTTCACTGTGTCGGTATCTTGCAAACTACTTACGTTTACACACGGGTCATTTCACGTGAAATCAGACACTTTGGGACCCGACCGACCCGGATTTCAATCATACTTGGTGTGCCTTTTCAGTAGCAAGGTAGCACCACAGAACTGCATTGGTTTGAATCTGACACTAATATTAAGGGAGAAACAGACTAGGAAAGGTTCACATGTGAGGGTAGGACACTATACATTCAGCCTTGAATATATCAGTCAGTGTTGGTCACAAAAAGATGCCTGTGGTGTTGTTTGAAAGCTCTTTTCTGGCTCTACATATTACACAATCACCTTGGAATACAACTACTCTCAGAATATGAATTATGATAAATTTAAAAATTTAAAAGTGAATATCTAAAAAACTCATATTTTAAAATGGCCAGTTCCTTGTCCAAACGTACCCGGCAATGTCATGAGCAGCACCTAAAATGCTGGTGTTCGGTTTGTTATTCATTTCAGAGAGAATTTGACTCACAAATATGGCGTCATACAGACCACTTACTAATAATATGGTAATACCATAGTAGCATCACATGACAAAACAAAAACAAAACAAAAATGGTCAGTGTCCATGGTCCCAGGTTTCAGAAACTAAGGCAGATGTCCATTTATACACACCAAATGATGATATGTGAATGTTTGAACATTCCTTCTCTGTGTGCCTGTGCCATCTTCCCTTTACCGTACTTTAAAGAGATAATCAATGGCTACACTCTCATTTTGTACTCTACCAGTGCATTTGAAGCAATAGCTGTGTCTTTTGTAGATAATGTATAAGTACGTCCCGTTGCAGTTACAGGTTCCACTACCAGAAGCACATCCTGATGATCCATGACAAGTCTATCTGGTCTGAAGGGAAAAGTGAAGGATGGAGATGGCCCATGAGGATGCAGGAAGTTCAGTTTCACCTCTCCAGTGCTCGGCATACATTCCTCAGCACATGCTAGCCACCAGTTGCCATCATATACAGCTACAACATACCCTTTGATGCTTGAAAATGTAACACATTCCTTTACTGAGATCACTCTTTCAACTCTGCCTTCTCTGAATGCTCAAAATGGCCTAACTTCCACTGTGTCCATTGACAATGGGCAGAAGCTGTGTAGTTTTTGAGTACCTGGAATAGTTCTTGCAGATTCAAACCTTTTCAACAGGTTCTCAGCTTCATGATGGTACATCTCTGTTGTGGCAAACTGGCAATGGATGTTCTTGACATTATCCTTGACTGACTCCCTTGAACCAGGAACGTTTTTAAAACTATAGTTTTGTAATTCAAGATGCTATTCAATCATTTCACTGGAACAACCAGTGCAGGCCACAATCCATCCATTTGTATGCTACTACCAAGATCAGTTGAAACTGGGAAAAAAATCTGTTTTGTTGTTATTTCAGACTGCAACATTCATGATACAATTGCTGTACATCTGTCTCAGAAGCTCCTAATTCAGTTCCTCAGTGACACTTCATCAATGACAGAACATCCAAAGAAGATCCTATATTTTTTCTGATGGCTGTGCTGCACAATATAAGAACCTTAAAAACACAACAAATTTGTGCCACCACGAGGCAGATTTTCACATACCTGCAGAGTGGCACTTTTTTGCCACATCACATGGCAAAGGTCCATGTGATGGCGTTGGAGGGACAGTTAAATGGCTTGCTGCACGAGCAAGTCTGCAACGTCCTATTGACAATTAAATTGTAACGCCATACCAACTGTTTGAATTTGTCAAGGATAATGTCAAGAACATCCATTGCCAGTTTGCCACAACAGAGATGTACCATCATGAAGCTGAGAACCTGTTGAAAAGGTTTGAATCTGCAAGAACTATTCCAGGTACTCAAAAACTACACAGCTTCTGCCCATTGTCAATGGACACAGTGGAAGTTAGGCCATTTTGAGCATTCAGAGAAGGCAGAGTTGAAAGAGTGATCTCAGTAAAGGAATGTGTTACATTTTCAAGCATCAAAGGGTATGTTGTAGCTGTATATGATGGCAACTGGTGGCTAGCATGTGCTGAGGAATGTATGCCGAGCACTGGAGAGGTGAAACTGAACTTCCTGCATCCTCATGGGCCATCTCCATCCTTCACTTTTCCCTTCAGACCAGATAGACTTGTCATGGATCATCAGGATGTGCTTCTGGTAGTGGAACCTGTAACTGCAACGGGACGTAATTATACATTATCTACAAAAGACACAGCTATTGCTTCAAATGCACTGGTAGAGTACAAAATGAGAGTGTAGCCATTGATTATCTCTTTAAAGTACGGTAAAGGGAAGATGGCACAGGCACACAGAGAAGGAATGTTCAAACATTCACATATCATCATTTGGTGTGTATAAATGGACATCTGCCTTAGTTTCTGAAACCTGGGACCATGGACACTGACCATTTTTGTTTTGTTTTTGTTTTGTCATGTGATGCTACTATGGTATTACCATAGTATTAGTAAGTGGTCTGTATGACGCCATATTTGTGAGTCAAATTCTCTCTGAAATGAATAACAAACCGAACACCAGCATTTTAGGTGCTGCTCATGACATTGCCGGCTACGTTTGGACAAGGAACTGGCCATTTTAAAATATGAGTTTTTTAGATATTCACTTTTTAATTTTTCAATTTATCATAATTCATATTCTGAGAGTAGTTGTATTCCAAGGTGATTGTGTAATATGTAGAGCCAGAAAAGAGCTTTCAAACAACACCACAGGCATCTTTTTGTGACTAACACTGACTGATATATTCAAGGCTGAATGTATAGTGTCCTACCCTCACATGTGAACCTTTCCTAGTCTGTTTCTCCCTTAATATTAGTGTCAGATTCAAACCAATGCAGTTCTGGGGTGCTACCTTGCTACTGAAAAGGCACACCAAGTATGATCGAAATCCGGGTCGGTCGGGTCCCAAAGTGTCTGATTTCACGTGAAATGACCCACACAAAGTTTCTGTCTTCTCCATAAAAAAATACTCTCAGCCTGCCTCTCTGCATTGTCCACATGGATGAAGGAACATCACCTTCAGCTAAACCTCGCTAAAACTGAACATCTATCATTCTCTGACCACAGCCTCTTCTCATGCCACTTCTCACTGTTCGATATGAAAAAGATCAGACCGTACCTGACCCAATATGCCACTCAGCATTGGTCAAAGGCGTCTGCTAATTGTAAAGTAATGTAATATACTGTATATGCGGATCGGCTGATTCACTAATCTGTGCTAGCTGAAGTGAAACACACCTGTTTGTTTATCTTCGCAGCACTCAGGGCTAATTGTAAGGAAAGGGACCAGTTGGTATTTTATCCCTCAGAAGGAGTTAGCTCTCTCTCTCTCTCTGCCCATTTTAATAGCAGTCTGGTTTGTGGTCCTGAGCTGTGCTCTTTGTTCTTCAGACGAGTAAGTTTTGTTTTCTACTTACATTTTGTCTTTTATTTTATTAATTTCATAGGCTTGTAACATTTTGAAAACTTCAACTTTCTTTTGTTTTATCTTGTTATTTGCCCAACCTTGCACCGGAGTTGCAACCTTTGGCTTTGTCATCATTTTGTCACAGAGCCCATGTGACCTATGGGTTATCATATCACCCATTATGATAATGGGTTATCATAAGTATTTATGTATGTGTGGTACCATTTTAGAAAGTGTTATTTAGTAATATTGTGTAAATTCCTGAAACACCCCTGCATTGTGTGCACTGTGGTATGCTCCGCCTGAGTGTGCAGGTACTGTTCATAATGATGCCAGTCTCATTGCTCTGTAAATAACTCCGCTGTATGAGTTTGTACTTTTGAACTATTATTGTGAGCCTTTGGCTAGTTAAAGTTTGTGCATTTTGCTTTGGTTTATGGTAGCCTGTTTATTTTTCTGTCAATCGATTCAACTTTTTTCATCACGATTAATCACATAAACGCCTGAGTTACCTCGCCATTAATCACATTTTAATCACATCATTATATCTGATTGAAAATCATTTTAATAGGCTGCAGATGTAGGGTGGCATTAGTATTGCCTTGTATATAAATGTGTACCAGTGAATGGGTTTCCTGGTAGTCAGTGCAGGCCATTGAACTCTGGCATACAGTTCACAGTGATGCATTAGAGCCTTACAGTTAGCGATGAACCTCGGGGCACCATGATACACAGAGTCAATCTTACTCAGATTCTGAGCTGAAGCATTCATTTACAGCAATTTGAAAAATAATAATACTCAAGTTTCAGAGACAGTTGCTTCTTAACATGAAAAACAGAATTTATTTCTAAATAAAAAAATCTAGTTTTAGTTTGAGTTTCCTCACAAGATCTTCGGCTTTGAACATCAAAGTGTCATCAAGCAAGATACCAAGATAGCTGCTTGGGAATGCAGTTCTGCCAAGTTCTACCAAGATAAATGCACTTGTGGAAAGCTGATTGGATCATGACTGGGTCAGTAATAATGGGAACAGAACACCTGCCATCTAGAACATCTGCAGAGACTGGAGAACATTGGTATTGGGTTCAACCATATCAGCATTTCTCAATTAGTCTGACAATCCAGCCCCTGTGTGTCTCAAAACAATTAGGGGTACCAACCAAGCTATGGCCTGCAAGCCAGTCAAGTAGAGGCAGATGCAGTGTGGCTGTGTCTTCTCTGGGTGTCTGGCGCCATCTAGTGGATCAATCATAACCACAATGGTTGTCTTTCTATTGGGTGTATGTGATGCGCGCACATCCAGTAGAACAGGTGCTGGATCAAATCAAACGTGCGTAAAGGAAGAGAGGAAATCCGCACACTGTTGCTGCTCACCGATTTATTATAACACAACGTTTCGACCTCAGGCGGTCTTCGTCAGGTGTATAGGTGTGTGTCAGCCCGTGAGTGACAGTTCTTATAGAAAAGGAAGGGGCGGGCATAGGGTCAGCTGATATGAAATAACAATGTTCCCAAAATGACACATTATCCCAAGGAATTGCATAATCACATTGTGAAAAGACAAGAGAATTACAAAATGAAAGACAATAATAATAAAACCCATACAGTGAATAAATATCTACACGTCACCAATACCTTAGATTGCCAGTGTTACCAAATCAATATTTACAAAATTACACATTACAACAATCCTAATGCATTCCAGAAGTTCTGCAGAGCTGAAGTTAATCCCAAATTATAGGAAAGGCTTAATGTCAAACTCCTCATTTAATCCATGTGGGGACATAGTATTCAGGAGATGGATGTAGTATGTCTCTCGTTGTAAAAGGAGGCGATCATGGTTGCCCCCTCTAGGAGGCCTCTCCACCTTTTCAATGCCAATGTATCTGAGAGTACATATACTGTGTCCCGCAGAGAGAAAATGTGCCGCTACAGGGTTGCGAATATCACCGCATCTGATATTACTGCGATGCTCAGATATGCGGGTGCGTAAAGCTCGGTTTGTCTTACCGACATAGGCAAGTCCGCATGGGCATTTAATTAAATAAACCACAAACTGTGTGTTGCACGTAATTACTCCCCGTATGCTTAAGTGTTTCCCAGTGTGTGGGTGTGTGTACGTCTTGCTCTTCTGTGTGTAGCCACATTGTGCGCAATTCCCACACTTATAGTTACCGTCGGGTACATTGAAAGGGTTTTGTTGCCTGGTGGGAGTGTAAGACCTCACCAGCATGTCTCTTAAGTTAGGGGCACGTTTAAAAACCATGGATGGGGGGTCTGTAAAAACATTTTTGAGTTTGGGATCCGTTTCAATCACATGCCAGTGTTTGTGTATAATCTTCCTAAACTCAGAGCCAAGAGGAGAATATCTGGTTATACATAATGTGGAGTCGCGCTTCTGTTTTTGGCCAGTAGGTTTGGGAATTAGACATTCCTCTTGTGTGACGTTCGCAAAACGCTCACTGGCTGCGTCTATCCACTCCTGCTTGTAGCCCCTCTCTTGGAATCTCTGTGAAAGATCAGAGGCTTGTGTTGTGTATGTCTCACTAGTGCTGCATAATCTCCTAGCCCGATGGAACTGGCTGATTGGGAGGCTTCTAATGAGGTGACCAGGATGGTAACTGTCACCCCGAAGCAGGGTGTTCCTATCCGTAGGCTTTCGGAATAGGTCCGTATGCAGAGTGCAGCCATCCTTGATGATTAGAACATCTAGGAAGCTGATTTTGGATTGGTCATATTCAAGGGTAAAATTCAAATGATCATTCACAGAATTGAGGTAGCGGTGGAATTCTTTTAGAGATTTTTCATCACCATTCCACAAAATAAAGACATCATCAATAAAGCGTTTGTACAGTAAAAGGTTTTTAAAATGTGGATTTACCTCGGAGTTCAACACATATTGGTTCTCAAAAAAACCCATGTACAGGTTCGCATAGTTGGGAGCCATGGTGCTACCCATGGCTGTCCCTTTGACTTGTAAGAAATATTCCTCTTTAAAAAGAAAATAATTGTTGGTGAGAACTAGGTGGGCCAGGTCAATAATACACTCGGTTTGAGGTTTTAGCGCAGGAGGTCTGTCATTAAGGAAAAACTGCATAGCCTCTAAACCGCCATCGTGTGGAATATTCGTGTACAGACTAGAGACATCAAAAGTCGCAAGTAAAATGTCACTATCAGGTAAAGTCGTCATTTTCAATTTGTTTATAAAATCAATGGAATCCCTAGTGTATGAGGGCAGGGAACAAACCAATGGTTTTATGCAGTGGTCAACAAACATGGAGACATTGGATGTCAGTGACCCAATACCACTGACAATGGGTCTTCCTAGAAGAGGGGGTGTGTGTGATTTGTGCACTTTAGGTAGGGTGTAAATCACAGGGGTAACAGGAAATTCATTTTTCATGAACCCAAATTCGCTTTTATTTAGTTCACCCTTGTCAAACCAGAATTGTAGCTTGTTGTGCACCAAAGTCAGAAATGTCTTCGTGGGATCATTTGACAATTTCCTGTAAAAGTGAGTGTCCCCAAGTTGTCTGTAGATTTCCTGCTCGTAATCTGCTGTGTTTTGTAGAATAATGGCACCACCTTTGTCAGCAGGGCGGACCACCACCGTTTTGTCGTTATTGAGTTCTTTTAGAGCATCCCTTTCGAGTTTGGACATGTTGTTGTACACCTTATACTGACGTTTTTTTCTTAAGGTGGAGAACACATCTTGTTCCACCAGACGGCAATATGTGTCAAGGGAGGCATTTCTGTTCTTAGGTGGAATGTATGTAGATTTAGGTCTAAACATTCTCCTGTCCTGCAAAGTGGTGGGCGCCTCTTGAATAGGGGCTACATCATTGCCGCTGGTGGTGGCACAGTCAGGTGAAGTAGATGGCGCGTTGCGGAACAGTTCTTGTAGTCTTAGTCGCCGAAAGAATTTTTGAAAGTCTATCACAGTCTCAAAGTCATTAGTAGAGGTAGTAGGGGCAAAAGACAATCCTTTGCTGAGCGCAGTAGTGCAGAGCTCAGTGAGAGGTTTTGAAGAAAAGTTCATTACCGTGCTCGTAGTCTGGGTAGATACCCTGGATGATCTTCGGATGCCCCTCCTGCAGCGCTTCCACCGCGCTGGTTCCCTCTCTGCGCGCGTCCTTGCGCGCGACCCCGTGCGCGCCCGCGGCCGCGTCCTCTGCCTCTGCCTCTGTACTGTTGATGGGGGGAGGGGGGGCGGTCTAAAAAACCGCTGCGGCTGTGGGAATCGGAGTCGATCGAGGAAGAGGAAGGCCAGTCATCCTGTTGGCGAGCCTGTGGGTTGGTTGGCCCCGCCGGCAGTGGTTGGGTAGATGCATCCGTGGTCTTCCTCCAGAAATAAACTCTCTCTTGTTTGTAGTCCTCGATGTCTCTGGCGAACTTCTGCTTCTTGGTGACTTTTATTTCTGCCAAGCGTTTCTCCTTCAGTAATTCGATGTCCTTTTTCAGGTTGGTTAGATGCTCTGTATCGGTGATGTCTTTATCCAGGCGGCTGGTAATCTCTCGGATCTCCTCCCTGGTTCTCTGAAGTTGCTCAGTTGTTTCTTGAATAGTCAGCGCCATTAGGTCCAGCGAGCATTTATTGAGAATCTCACACCAGCGGTCTAAGAATTCCTCGTTGTTGAGACCAAACGCTGGAACTTTTCGGATCCTCAATCCTCTTGGTATTATCTTGCGTCGAAGGTGGTCGCTCAAGGCCACGGCGTGCATGTATTGCCTGGTCTCTTGAACAACCTTTTTCTTCAGCGATTCGACCAAGGCAGTCGTTTCCGAGTTAATGTATGTGAAACTTTCACCGTCAAACAGCGAGTCTGTCAATAAGATTCGTGAATGATCTTCAGTCGTAAATTCAAATGTCTTTAGAAGGCCTGTTGGGATGTCCGTTGATTTGTTAACATCCATCTTGGCTTTTCAATGGAGCACAAAGCTCAGTCGGGAGTCAGTGGAGTGCTGCGCTCAATTTCGAGTCCAAAAGAAGTGTATGTGATGCGCGCACATCCAGTAGAACAGGTGCTGGACAGGTGCTGGTACTACCTCTACTAATGACTTTGAGACTGTGATAGACTTTCAAAAATTCTTTCGGCGACTAAGACTACAAGAACTGTTCCGCAACGCGCCATCTACTTCACCTGACTGTGCCACCACCAGCGGCAATGATGTAGCCCCTATTCAAGAGGCGCCCACCACTTTGCAGGACAGGAGAATGTTTAGACCTAAATCTACATACATTCCACCTAAGAACAGAAATGCCTCCCTTGACACATATTGCCGTCTGGTGGAACAAGATGTGTTCTCCACCTTAAGAAAAAAACGTCAGTATAAGGTGTACAACAACATGTCCAAACTCGAAAGGGATGCTCTAAAAGAACTCAATAACGACAAAACGGTGGTGGTCCGCCCTGCTGACAAAGGTGGTGCCATTATTCTACAAAACACAGCAGATTACGAGCAGGAAATCTACAGACAACTTGGGGACACTCACTTTTACAGGAAATTGTCAAATGATCCCACGAAGACATTTCTGACTTTGGTGCACAACAAGCTACAATTCTGGTTTGACAAGGGTGAACTAAATAAAAGCGAATTTGGGTTCATGAAAAATGAATTTCCTGTTACCCCTGTGATTTACACCCTACCTAAAGTGCACAAATCACACACACCCCCTCTTCTAGGAAGACCCATTGTCAGTGGTATTGGGTCACTGACATCCAATGTCTCCATGTTTGTTGACCACTGCATAAAACCATTGGTTTGTTCCCTGCCCTCATACACTAGGGATTCCATTGATTTTATAAACAAATTGAAAATGACGACTTTACCTGATAGTGACATTTTACTTGCGACTTTTGATGTCTCTAGTCTGTACACGAATATTCCACACGATGGCGGTTTAGAGGCTATGCAGTTTTTCCTTAATGACAGACCTCCTGCGCTAAAACCTCAAACCGAGTGTATTATTGACCTGGCCCACCTAGTTCTCACCAACAATTATTTTCTTTTTAAAGAGGAATATTTCTTACAAGTCAAAGGGACAGCCATGGGTAGCACCATGGCTCCCAACTATGCGAACCTGTACATGGGTTTTTTTGAGAACCAATATGTGTTGAACTCCGAGGTAAATCCACATTTTAAAAACCTTTTACTGTACAAACGCTTTATTGATGATGTCTTTATTTTGTGGAATGGTGATGAAAAATCTCTAAAAGAATTCCACCGCTACCTCAATTCTGTGAATGATCATTTGAATTTTACCCTTGAATATGACCAATCCAAAATCAGCTTCCTAGATGTTCTAATCATCAAGGATGGCTGCACTCTGCATACGGACCTATTCCGAAAGCCTACGGATAGGAACACCCTGCTTCGGGGTGACAGTTACCATCCTGGTCACCTCATTAGAAGCCTCCCAATCAGCCAGTTCCATCGGGCTAGGAGATTATGCAGCACTAGTGAGACATACACAACACAAGCCTCTGATCTTTCACAGAGATTCCAAGAGAGGGGCTACAAGCAGGAGTGGATAGACGCAGCCAGTGAGCGTTTTGCGAACGTCACACAAGAGGAATGTCTAATTCCCAAACCTACTGGCCAAAAACAGAAGCGCGACTCCACATTATGTATAACCAGATATTCTCCTCTTGGCTCTGAGTTTAGGAAGATTATACACAAACACTGGCATGTGATTGAAACGGATCCCAAACTCAAAAATGTTTTTACAGACCCCCCATCCATGGTTTTTAAACGTGCCCCTAACTTAAGAGACATGCTGGTGAGGTCTTACACTCCCACCAGGCAACAAAACCCTTTCAATGTACCCGACGGTAACTATAAGTGTGGGAATTGCGCACAATGTGGCTACACACAGAAGAGCAAGACGTACACACACCCACACACTGGGAAACACTTAAGCATACGGGGAGTAATTACGTGCAACACACAGTTTGTGGTTTATTTAATTAAATGCCCATGCGGACTTGCCTATGTCGGTAAGACAAACCGAGCTTTACGCACCCGCATATCTGAGCATCGCAGTAATATCAGATGCGGTGATATTCGCAACCCTGTAGCGGCACATTTTCTCTCTGCGGGACACAGTATATGTACTCTCAGATACATTGGCATTGAAAAGGTGGAGAGGCCTCCTAGAGGGGGCAACCATGATCGCCTCCTTTTACAACGAGAGACATACTACATCCATCTCCTGAATACTATGTCCCCACATGGATTAAATGAGGAGTTTGACATTAAGCCTTTCCTATAATTTGGGATTAACTTCAGCTCTGCAGAACTTCTGGAATGCATTAGGATTGTTGTAATGTGTAATTTTGTAAATATTGATTTGGTAACACTGGCAATCTAAGGTATTGGTGACGTGTAGATATTTATTCACTGTATGGGTTTTATTATTATTGTCTTTCATTTTGTAATTCTCTTGTCTTTTCACAATGTGATTATGCAATTCCTTGGGATAATGTGTCATTTTGGGAACATTGTTATTTCATATCAGCTGACCCTATGCCCGCCCCTTCCTTTTCTATAAGAACTGTCACTCACGGGCTGACACACACCTATACACCTGACGAAGACCGCCTGAGGTCGAAACGTTGTGTTATAATAAATCGGTGAGCAGCAACAGTGTGCGGATTTCCTCTCTTCCTTTACGTGTCTTTCTATTGGACCTATCAATTCATTTCATTCAATTCAGTTTCAGTTCATTAGGGACCATGTACAATTAAAACGTAAATGTTGCCATGTTATACCTCTACACCAGAGTTAGCCTCTGGCTAATTTAGATCTGTAGTCCCTGGCAGGACGTTCAACATCCTGGGATGTGCTGCACAATCTTCACATTCAACAGGACATACAACATCAACATATGAACATGCACATGGATATGTGACAATAAACAAATCACTCACAAGAGAGTCCCTGGACCAGCTAGTCACACTGCACATAGATAGGTGACAATAAACGTGGATTGAGGAGGAGATGTCCTTTGTGGGGACCTCCACTCATCCTCCACATCTCAACTGGGACCAGCTAGTCACACTGCTGAACCATAAGCAGGGCCCTCTCTCTGGGAATGGAGCCAGTGTTGGGGTGCCCTTCACCCAGAACAGTCTGACCAACCCCACCATGTTCCAAGCTAGCAACCATGGGATTCTGCACCATGCTGGTCAAGCTACAGGTAAGAAGAAAGAAGAAAGTCATTTCAGTGATCAAAATAATCAAAATCCAAATATATATAGGACTGGGAGTCAACTAAAAATGTTAATCAATTAAAGACTAATTAGTGTAGGCTAGGGGTGGGCATTGGCAAAGGGTTCACGATTCGATGCGCATCACGATACACATGCCACGATGCAATTCTATAGCATTACGATTCATGTACTACTGTGATGCATTACGATATTTACTTCAGTAAATGTGTAAAATACAGCTTATTTGTCAGTTGCTGTGTAGCTTTCATAAGTCAGTTCATTCAATTTAAGCATCTTATCATCTGGGAGAGAGCTTACATCACAACAGAAATATTACCTACTCTGTACTGAACAAGCCGTGGCAAATAGAATTTTATTGTTATCAAATAATCAATTGTCACGAATCCATGCAGTATATTGAGAAAATAAGTATCACGATACCTTGACATGAATCAATGCATTGTGTCGTGAAAGTAAGTATTGCAATGCATCGATATGACGATTATTTTGCACACCCCTAGTGTAGGCCTAGTTGCCAGTGGTTGACAGTTTTTTTTTTTTACAAACATCAACGGGACAACAGGTATGGCTTTGTCTCTATTGCAGCTGTAAGTGTCCAGACTCCAGCACCACAGCAGTGGCTAGAGCTAGACTTTTATCCTTGGGGTAGCAAGGGGGTGGCCAAGTGTATTTTAGGGGGGCAATGGTTTATAGACAGAACGAGTCATGTACAGCCAACCTGTTTATGTCGTGTTTACTCATTTTTTATTTATTTCTACATTGTCTTATGGATGTTGGTCTTGTCTTGGGTTGACATGTCATGACTGGTAATTTTTGTCTTATACTGTATACGTATACACACAGGCTATATGCATAGTACAGTGCTGGGACTGATTGCTGGGTTACTTTTTTATTGTATTTTTTATTGTATTATCCTTTTTGAAAGGAAGTTTGTCGACATCAGTGAAGTCAGCGCAACATGGATTGGTTCAAAGTTGCAGGAAATCGCGGTGATTGGTTAAAGTTGCGCTCTCATGCAGAATTTGCGGGAATTCATTGAAGTTGCGAAAAACACCGCGATCGCAACATCGCGATTTCCTGGAGGGACTGATATATTGTCAGTGTGTACATCAGACCTGACTTGTGCCGCATCATTGCTATTCTACTCTCTCTCTCTCTCTCTCTCTCTCTCTCTCTCTCTCTCTCTCTCTCTCTCTCTCTCTTTCCCTTTCCCTCTCTCTCTGTCTAACTCTCTAATCCTTTCGCTCAACCTCTTATCACACACACACACACACACACACACACACACACACACACACACACACACACACACACACACACACACACACACACACACACATTTTGATTATTTTATTTGGGAGGACCAATAATTATTGAGAAACAATACAGCGCCCCAAACAATATTAAAGTAGCAATAATGTGTCTTCTACATAAATGCAAAAGTTATACTGGCCTGAAGCCTATTCAGGGGTACAAGTGGCATCTCCTCCTCCAAATATGCAGACTGCCTATAACTGCAGATATTGAACAATACTTGGCTATCTGTTTTGCTTTCTTCTTATTTAGTCCAGCTATTTGCAAACCTCTGACACACAATTTATGAACATGGCCAAGGCTACCATAGATGAGTGCCACCATGGATGTTTTGTAGCCACTTTCTGTCAATGCATGAATTACTGGTTGATACTTAACACATTTTTCAGCAAAGCACAGGTCCATATATGCATCACACACACACACACACACACACACACACACACACACACACACACACACACACACACACTTCCAACATCAAACTTCCAGGGACTACAGATGAAAGCCAACCAGTCTGTGATTATTATAGAAATATCAGAACCCAACAATAACAATCTATCCATTCAATGAAGGATTCAGCCATAACTTTAGGCTACTGTAGATCAAATCCGTACACTTGTCTGCTGCCCTGAGGCTGTAGTCCATGTAGTTAGGCTACTGACTAGTACTACATCGGTCATGAATTATCTATGCATTTTATTATGACACGGGCAAATGGTTCTGATCAAAGATACTGGTTTCATAAATCAGAAAGTTCTACACGGACATGGAAAAGACTGAAACAGTTTTACGTTTTCATCAGCAGCATTTTCAGCAGACATGGGCATGAAATCACAGAAATTAACACCTAAAAGCATCAATTTCACCCACCTGCAATTGTCTATTTACAGTCATACTGGCTTCTAGCTGCCCTTCGTGACAAGCAATGACTTGTCCTTCATTCTGATTCATAAAACGGACATCGATTGACCAGTTTCTTTCATGAATGAACAGTGCTTGTGCATCCTACCCACCGATATACGTCAGTCCAGTCGAGAATAAAATACATCTCATGAGTTTTGAATCACAAGCGCAGCCTTTTCTCAAAGAATATGAACAAAGAATGCGACTATGCTTTTCTGTTTCACTCAGTGGTTCCTAGTTCTTCTTCTTTCACCATAGCTACACACACAGCCGGTTTACTGCTACACACATCCATTGACTTGAAAGGGGCGGTGAGGTAGGACGTGCATTGCACCATCTACTGTAGAGGAGGAACATCGCAGTCAAAGACTTCAAATCTGCAAATGTTTTTGCGGTGCCTTCAATCATCTGGGGGGGCAGTTGGGGTAGCCAATCAGATTTCGGGGGGGTCAATTGCTCCCCTAGCCACCCCTGTAGCTCCGCCCCTGCGCACCACAGCAGTATCTTCATTCTTCCTCTGCTACTTGTCAGAGGCAGGACCCCCGGTCTTCCCACCGCGACCTCAACCTGCCTGTGTAGCATGAAGAACCTCTCCCCCGTGGCCTCAACCTGCCTGTGTAGCATGAAGAACCTCTCCCCCGTGGCCTCAACCTGCCTGTGTAGCATGAAGAACCTCTCCACCAGGTCTTCCCAACGTGAACATAAATATTGTCTGAGAATGTTCCTGCCTGTACTAGTCATATCACTGGAATAATTTGGTCTTATAATCAAATAGACATATAAGCCTTACATACTAGAAGAGGCCTATTTTTGGGCTTAACCTCTACTACCAGTCAGCCCACCATATGGAGTCGATGCAGCAGCAGTAAAGTTCTTGGTTGAGCCAGAGCTTGCAGGCAGGATTTAAACATCACATTTGCACCTTTTCCCCTATTTTTATTTTGGCCTTATTTATTTATGTATTTATTTTGAATATATTTTAATGGGGTTTTTGGGACTTTAATTTGTATAGGACAGGGAAGGTGCGACAGGAAGTGAGTGTGGAGAGAGATTGGGTAGGGTTGGGAAACGACCCCGTCCGGACTCGAACCATGGTCCCCATGGGCATGCAAGCCCAAGTGTGGGGGGCTTAGTGTCTTATTTATTTTTATTTTGAGCATGTAGTTAAATCCCATAAGGGTTGGCTATGAAATTGTTCAAATAATGATACAATTTTTCCAATCTTGGTTTAAGTTTAGGAGTTAACGATGATGTCGAGTCAGTCGCTGTCTTTTCTCTTTGGTTTCACATTCTATGTCCATCGAAGAAAACTAAGAGAAGAGAGAACCAACCCTCAATGGCTATGTCCAACTGAGCACCATTAGATGTGTGAATGATGTCCATACACAGGGGACTAGTTCCCATGAGCCTTTGCCTGACTAGTTTACATTCCAATTGGTGGTGCATCAAGGGAGCTTTTGGTGAAACTACTGTACAGCAGAGGAAATCTTTCTGGTCTTTCTCAGTAAAATTCTACTGTATATTTCAGAGTTGACCCTGTTCACATACCACTGTATGACTATGACCAGTGTAGATCATCCCTCCCCCCTAAATTAATCCCTCCACCCATCCCCCCTCAACGACTGTGCCGACCTTCACCACTCCACCCAACCCCTCGATGGCTGTGCTGACGACTTGAGCACCACCAGAGGTGTGAATGGCATCCATACACATGGGATTCATTCCCACAATGCTTTGCGTATCTAGTTTCCACAGAATGGGGTCTACAGTATTAGGCCATGATAAGCACCACAGGCAGTCAGTTGGCCATGTCTTGCAGCTTGGAGCAGTGAAACTAGTGTTGAGGAATCCTGTGTTGGTCTTCTCACTATTATCGTACATTGTGACTTTAGTAAAACACACAGTTGAGAATTAACCTTAAAAAAGGGACTGTGGTCTGCAAGGTCTGGCTTAGCCAAAACAGAACTAAAATGTCATCAAAGCCTGCTAAATATGTGAAAGAGGAGACAAAAGAAGAGGATTTCGATGATTTCTTATACTCTTACTTTGTGGATGTGAAGCCTGAATTGCCACAAAACATCAAAACTGAAACGGAAGACTCACCTACTACTTCTGGTCAAGATTTCCTAAACACCAATGATATCAAGGAAGAAGTGAAGGAAGAAGACGATGTTGGACAGCACAGTGATGGCGGATCTAATGCAAAATGTAAGTAAACAATACAATCCGTTTTATTTCCCCTGTCTAAAGGACTGTCCACCGCTCGGTGAAGACAGTCCTTAAATGTGAGTTATTTGGGTGCAACAACAGAACTGCTATTTGGGAGAGTGGGGACGGTTGCAATATATTTTATCTTTCCTTTTATATCTCAGAGACTATTTGCAGTTGGAAGGCAAAGTTTATATATTTTATACTCACATCTGTCACCTACACATCCAGACCTTTGTAACATTTGTAAATGGTGTAACATCGGAAATATGTGACATTGAATGGAAAGAGTGAAACGTTTCAAGCGTCCACACCTGAAAGGACAGTTGCAACACCATGTTAACCAATGGCAGAAATGGTAATTTGCCATATTCTTGTAATAACCTTACAAAACCAAATAAAAACACTTCCTTTTCTTATTAAATCATGCATTTTTAAGCAAAGAGTGGAAAAGGAGAACTTGTGCAAAAATATCAATACAATAAAATAGATATTAGCATCATATTATATATTGTGTAATAAGTTATCTATATATTCTTATTATATGTGTATTAATTATTTGTATCATGGTATATTGTGCTTCACATACAGTATATTTATTTTATATTTATTGATATCTATTCTACTTGTATTGCACTTTTTCATAAGTATTATTGTCACGAGGGACAGTTGCGAGAATGCATTGTTCTCAATGGGAAAGACATGTGGGGACAGTTGCAACAAAGCGTTGCAACTCTCCACACAGGACCAAAACATTTTCAACTATCCATGGTAACTCAGCATATTAGGTTTGAGACATGGTTGCTACTGTTATTGAAAGCTAAGACACTGATGATTTTAAAGTTATAACTTCACAATACATTGAACAAATATTTAAGACAATATCAGATAAAAATCGAAGATTCAAAAAAATACCTTTTAAACTTTTTTTTCTCCCAGAAGAAATGATCAAAACTGATCAGAAAGTTAGTAAGTGAGCATATTTAAAGTTAGTTTCATCTCTCTAGTGTGTTTCTGATGGGAGAAATCTGCAGTGTTGCAACTGCCACATGTTGCAACCGTCCACACTCTCCCCTACCTCTTTGGATGGTAATGTGAAGAAGATCTTTTGGTAAATTTTGGGTTCACCACCTCTTCAATATTTTAATCCCCATTTTCTGATGGTCTTCAGCCCTATTCCAACGGGACTAGTTTAATGGGGGAACCTGGGGTAAAGTAATAATAACCTGGATATTATCTAGTCCTGTCCGAACGCGCCACAGTAAAGATAGTGGAGTATGTCGAGTAAACTTCACCGTGACTTTTACTTTGTACAAATGCAAACCTATGTAATGATAACTGGTTAAGTGCACGAAACGCACAATATATCCAATCTCTCCAGGCTCTCAAACATCACAGCCTTGCAGTAAACCGTTTTTTTTTTTAGGAAGTCGTTCCAAGCCTTGTTCGCTGTCAAAATCAGACAGCATGTTCAAATGCGCTCTCCAAAGAAAGGACATGCATGTAGACGCATTAGAATGGATTTTGATGGGTTAGTAAACCAACAGGCAATTATTAGAATTGTTCCACGGGACCAAATGCCTCCATGGATGTGCTCAAATTTGTGTTCATTGTGTTCAAATTTGTGCTCAATGTGTCTTCATTTACTGAGATATTTCAATCCAGTCCAAATCGGCCATTTCTACCGTCTGAATAGGGCTTTAGAGAGGGAAAATTGTCTGTCGACTGTGTTTTCAACATATTCCTAAGAACATGAAGAGATATTGTATGTGTAAGCATACAGATAAAGGACATAAAAAGTGAATTGATTAAGGTCTTGTGGTAAAAGTTCTGAGGTCTGCAGTTAGTACAATACTCTAAAAATGGCCATCAACTGTGTTACGCCTCTGTCAGCTGTGTCATGCATTTGCTTGTGACAGTTTTTATGACAATTGTTATGACTGATTATGGTTTTGTTGTTTTGTGTTGGGCGTGCACATCCAAAAACACTTAGTGTCAGATAGTATCAATTACAAGTGTGTTTCTAATGTGTGGTATTTTTTATATAGGCCTATGCTTAATATAATGTAACATTTTTGTTGTAACATGATTCACAGAATTTACAAGCAAAGGTTGTTTTAAGCAAGGGGGGATACAGAAAATGCCAGGGGAAAAAAACCTAGATAACTGTATGGTGAAAGCCAATACATATGGTCTCGTGTTTAAGTCATTTGGTAAAAGGGCTCTCCATTTTGTCTTAAAATGTATTTTTTATGTTGTAGGTGATGTTGAAAGGATCCAGTCTGATGGAAGACCACACACGGATGAAAACAGATGCACAGAAAGAAGAGATGATCAACGAATGCACAACTTTCAGTGCCCCCATTGTGAAGAGAGTTTTCTTAAGATGGGAGCTCTCAAGAAACACCAGGTGATCCACTCAGAGGGAAAACCATTTCAGTGCTCTGATTGTGGAAAGAGTTTTAGTCACACTGGTAACCTCAAGAGACACAAGAGGATCCATTCAGGGGAAAAACCATATCAATGCTCTGATTGTGGAAAGAGTTTTAGTCAAATGTCCAATCTCAAGGCACACCGGAAGACACACTCCCGTGAAAAAACATTTCAATGCTGTGACTGTGGAGAAGGTTTTAGTCACACCAGTGACCTAAAGAGACACAAGAGGATCCATTCAGAGGGAAAACCCTTTCAGTGCTCTGATTGTGGAAAGCGTTTTAGTCACACTGGCCACCTCAAGATACACAAGAGGATCCATTCAGGGGAAAAACCATTTCAATGCTCTGATTGTGGAAAGAGTTTTAGTCAAATTAGCAATCTCAATGTACACCGGAAGACACACTCGGGAGTAAAATCATTCCAATGTTCAGATTGTGGAAAGTGTTTTGTTAGCAAGGTCTACCTCAAGAGACACAAGAGGATCCATTCAGGGGGAAAACCCCTTCAATGTTCTGATTGTGGAAAGAGTTTTAGTAGAATGAGCAATCTCCGACAACACCAGATGAGTCACTCTGGGGAAAAGCCATTTCTTTGCTCTGACTGTGGAAAGCGTTTTAGTTGCGCTCACAACCTCAAGAGACACAAGAGGATCCATTCAGGGGGAAAACCCTTTCAATGCTCTGATTGTGGAAAGAGTTTTAGTCAAATGAGCCATCTCCGACAACACCAGATGATCCATTCAGGGGAAAAACCATTTCAGTGCTCTGATTGTGGAAAGTGTTTTAGTCGCACTCACGACCTCAAGAGGCACAAGAGGATCCATTCAGGGGAAAAACCATTTCAATGCTCTGATTGTGGAAAGAGTTTTAGTCAAATGTGTAATCTCAAGGTACACCGGAAGACACACTCGGGAGTAAAACCATTACAAGGTTCATTCAGGTGAAATACAATTTCAGTTGCTCGGATTGAAAGGGTTTTAGTGAAATCAATGTACACCGGATGACACATTCGGGTGAAAAACCATTTCATTGCTGTGACTGAGGATTTTTTTTTTTTCAATCTAATTGACATCCTTAAGAGAAACAAGATGATCCACTCTGTTGGAAATCCATTTTAATATTCTGAGTGTGAAAAGAGTTTTAGACGAATGGGTCACCTCAAGGAACACCAAACAGTTAATTCAGGGAGAAAACCATTTCAGTGCTCTGACTGTGGAAAGAGATTTAGCAGAATGGGATATCTCAAGAAATACCAGGTCATCCATTCACGTGAACGGGCATTTAAGTGCTCTGACTGCGGAAAGACTTTAATTTGAATACATGATCTCATGGAACAACAGGTGGTCCATTCTGGGGGAAAGCCATTTGCGTGATCTGACTGTTGTAAAAAGTTTTAGTCGACTGGGTCCTCTTATATCACACCGGAGGATTCATTCAGGTGAAAAGCCACTTAATTATTCTGAATTTGGAAAAAGCCAGAAGTTCAACCTAAAAAGTCACACAGAAAACATTCAAGAGAAAAGCCTCTCTGAGTGCTCTCAATGGGGAAAGAGTTTTAAGCCAAACAGTCCAATTCAAGAAACACCAGAGGATTCATGCAGGGTCAAAACCATGTTGATGTATTTAATAAAAATGATAATGAATTAAATGAATTAAGTGCAGACTTTATGCAAATCAATGTTAACTACTTTCATCATATTATTGAGGACAACCAAGTTATTTTTCACAGCTAGCCAGATCTGACTTCTACCAGACATTTATATTCAAGGGATAATTTGAATAGAACCTGTTTGACAATGTGTGGTAGACCAAACATTTATGAGCAGATTAATATAAAGGTTAATTGATGTCTCCATCTGCTAAAGGTTATAAAGCCATTTCTAAACCATTGGGACGTATGAGAACCACAGAGAATGCCATTATCAGACATGGAGAAAACATGGTGTAGTGGTGAACATTTCCATGAGTGGCTGACACACTAAGGCTCTGATTACATGAATTCATTTAATTATTTGGCCATGTCGGCGTATTGCGAACTACTTACGTTTACACACAAAGTTTCTGTCTTCTCCATAAAAAACTACACTCAGCCTGCCTCTCCGTATTGTCCACATGGATGAAAGAACATCACCTTCAGCTAAACCTCACTAAAACTGAACATCTATCATTCTCTGACCACAGCCTCTTCTCATGCCACTTCTCACTGTTCGATATGAAAATGATCAGACCGTACCTGACCCAATATGTCACTTAGCATTTTTCAAAGGTGTCTGCTAATTGTAAAGTAATGTAATGTAATATATATGCCGATCAGCTGATTCACTAGTCTGTGCTAGCTGAAGTGAAGCACACCTGTTTGTTTATCTTCCCAGCACTCAGGGCTAATGGTAAGGAGAGGGACCAGTTGGTATTTAATCCCTCAGAAGGAGTTAGCTCTATCTCTCTCTCTCTCTGCCCATTTTAATAGCAGTCTGGTTTGTGGTCCTGAGCTGTGCTCTTTGTTCTTCAGACGAGTAAGTTTTGTTTTCTAATGACATTTTGTCTTTTATTTTATTAATTTCATAGGCCTGTAACATTTTGAAAACTTCAACTTTATTTTGTTTTATTTTGTTATTTGTTCACTTGGACTGCGAATAAAACACCAACCTTGCACCGGAGTTGCAACCTTTGGCTGTGTCATCATTTTGTCACAGAACCCATGTTACCTATGGGTTACCATATCACCCATTATGATAATGGTTTTTATCATAAGTATTTATGTATCTGTGGCACCATTTCAGAAAGTGATATTTAGTAATATTGTGTAAATGCCTGAAACACCCCTGCATTGTGTGCACTGTGGTATGCTCCGCCTGAGTGTGCAGGTACTGTTCATAATGATGCCAGTCTCATTGCTCTGTAAATAAGTCCGCTGTATGAGTTTGTACTTTTGAACTATTATTGTGAGCCTTTGGCTAGTTAAAGTTTGTGCATTTTGCTTTGGTTTATGGTAGCCTGTTTATTTTTCCTGTTCTGTAATTTTTGTTTGTATTATACATCGTCTTTAAATACATTTTTCTACTAGTTCTGTCAATCGATTAAACTTTTTAGTCACTATTAATCATATAAATGCCTGAGTTACCTCGCCATTAATCACATTTTAATCACATAATTATATCTGATTGAAAATCATTTTAATAGGCTGCAGATGTAGGGTGGCATTAGTATTGCCTTGTATATAAATGTGTACCAGTGAATGGGTTTCCTGGTAGTCAGTGCAGGTCATTGAACTCTGGAATACAGTTCACAATGATGCGTTAGAGCCTCACAGTTAGCGATGAACCTTGGGGCACCATGATACACAGAGTCAATCTTACTTAGATATTGAGCTGCAGTATTCAGATACAGCAGGTCTGCATTGTCAAAAATGGATGCAAAAGTTGCAGAGACAAGGCACTTCTAATAGAATTTCTTTCTAAATTAAAAGAAAATGTAGTTTTATTGTGAGTTTCCTCACAAGATGTTCTGCTTTGAAGGTTAAAGTGTCATCAAGCAAGATACCAAGATAGCTGCTTGGGAATGCAGAGAACAGGCCTGTGGCAGGTTCTTATATCCCACATTCAATTCAATTCAGTTTATTGGGACCATTTACATTACAATTGAAACATAAATGTTGCCATTTCATGCATTGCACCAGAGTTAGCCTTAGTTTGCATCTGTAATCTCTGACAGAACATTAAAATGAAATAATAAAGTAAAGCCATCAAAAACACGAGAATATACAAATAAAAAACAATAGGTCCCCCTATAGTGCTTGACAAAGAGAAACGTTTTTGACCTTTTCGTAACCTTGACCTTGACCTTTGACCCAATCACTCGCAAAAATTAATCGATTGTTCCTTGGGTCATGACCAATCATCCCAGTAAATTTCATAAAAATCGGCTGAATTTACGTTTTTGACCTTTTCGTGACCTTGACCTTGACCTTTGACCCAATCACTCCCAAAAAGTAATCGATTGTTCCTTGGGTCATAACCAATCATCCCAGTAAATTTCATAAAAATTGGCTCAATTTATGTTTTTGATCTTTTCGTGACCTTGACCTTTGACCTTTGAGCCAATCACTCCCAAAAAGTAATCGATTGTTCCTTGGGTCATGACCAATCATCCCACTAAATTTCATAAAAATCGGCTCAATTTACGTTTTTGACCTTGACCTTTGACCTTTGACCCAATCACTCCCAAAAACGTATCGATCGTTCCTTGGGTCATGACCAATCATCCCACTAAATTTCATAAAAATCGGCTCAATTTCCGTTTTTGACCTTTAAGTGACCTTGACCTTTGACCTTTGACCCAATCACTCCCAAATACTTATTCGTTCCTTGGGTCATGACCAATCATACCACTAAATTTCATAAAAATCGGCTCGGTTCTGTCTGAGTTATACGAAGTACAAACAAACATTTTGACCTTGACCTTTGACCTTTGACCCAATCACTCCCAAAAACGAATTGATTGTTCCTTGGGTCATGACCAATCATCCCACTAAATTTCATAAAAATCGGCTCAGTTCTGACTGAGTTATACGAAGGGGGGGATAAGCTCTGCTGCATAATCGTAATTAATAATCATGATCTTGATTTTGATCAAAATAATCAAGATTATAATTTTTTTTTTTCCATAATCGTGCAGGCCTAATATGTTATTGTAAACAGCAAATGTTCAGTAAGTGTTTTACAATTGATTCATTTAATAATGATATATCAATGCTTATAATAGTATTATAGATGCACAATACGCCATTAGCTAACCATTAGCTAACCATTTTTGTGGAACGTTATTGTGTAAGGGTTAACGTTCGGCGAGAAGGTCGCTACCGTGGAATAGCAGCACGACAGAGAGAATCTTTAGACCCCGATGCGGAGCGGAGGGGTCTTGTTCTCTCTGAAGTGCTGCTATTCCACAAAGCGACCGACTCGCCGAAAGTTAACCCGCTTATTATATGGATATACTTAAATGATTCACATATGGCGGGGACATTTCTTTAGGCCTATTTAATGTTAAGATTGTTGCTGCGCAAAACAAAACAGTGCCGTTGTGGAACACCGCTAGGCAACAGCTAGGTAGCCAGGACAACTGTTAGCCAGGACAACTGTTGGTGTTGTCTATCACAGCAGCTGATTAGAGTCTTGTTGAAAAGTCGCTTTAGCAGTGAAAAGTCTTGTTACCAACCCGTCCGTTATCGAAAAATAACAGACGTGCGAACGTTGGGGAGCCCCGTTGAAATGAATGGAGCATTCGACCGATGACGTCACAACCATATAATAAGAAGTGTTAAAACATCTTTAAAAACAAATCTTGTGTATATATTACGTAGGGCTATACCATGATATGAAACCCTTACCAGTAATTGTGTCCATCATTGGTGCAGTTGTGGGAAGCTGATTGGATCATGACTGCAGGGTTCGATGATAATGGGAACGCCTGCCATCTAAAACCTCTGCATAAACTGGAGAACATTGGTATTGGGTTCAACCATATTTTAATTTCTCAATTAGTCTGACAATCCAGCCCCTGTGTGTCTCAAAACAATTAGGGTCGGTCACCGACCAAACTATGGCCTGCAAGCCAGTCCCATAGAGAGAGGCAGATGCAGATGCAGTGTGGCCAAACATCTTCTATACTCATGAACGGTGTGACGTTTTCCATGTGCGTTACGCCCATTTGTGGGGGAAAACAGGCAATGCAAGTCAATTGGTGGTGTTGGGGTTTAATAAACGAAAGATAAGGACCCGTAGACAAGCGTTGTTCACGCGCAACATGCCGAAAACGTGTTGTGTTGCCGGCTGTTCAAATAATATTGCCAAACTGCCATGACTGAAGCATGGACTGTGTTCAGTTAAGGTAGCCCATGTAGCATGTAAGTTGATGAGACATTCCGTTTGCTTTCACCCATAAAGGGGCGTAACGCACATTTAGGAGTGTTACAATATGCAACCTTGCCTCCTCCACTTGCCTCCTCCACGTGCTTGTCTCCTCGTACCAGGAAGTAATATGTCATGATGACATCACTGACAACAGCATTATATTTCAATATCTTGCAAAAGCTCAATTATAGAGTCTTTTTCTCATTTGCAATTGGGATGGTGAAAGGAAAACAGTCCCTCAACAGTTGTTGTGGCGAGGCTGACAGCTGGGAAACTTTATCATTTTCTCCACGGAGGCGGGGCTAGGAGGCGGAGCGAGGAGACAAGCGCAAGTGGAGGAAATTTTCACAAGCTCTCGAGCCCACCTCTGACCCAAAAAAGCATAAAACTCAAATGAATCAACAACACACACACACACACACACACAAACGTTATTTTTATTTTTAGAAAATGATTTCAAGGCCCACATGGAATGCCTTCAGGGCCCACAGTTTGAGAATCACTGGACTAAGACAACTCAAACTCCACCCACCCAATCCAAAGGAGTGCGCTCAAGTGTGGTCATCAAAGGGGGCGCTGTCCCCTCCTCCTTCCTGTGGCATTTGGTGACGGCTTGCATAAGATGTGTGCTAGCTACCGCAATCGACAGTGCCAAGGGAACTCATTCATTCTTAACTGTAAGACTCCAAAGGTCTCCTAACTGAAGGTCTCCTAAAGGGGCGTTCACCTGACATCACATGGATCCAGGAAATGCACAGGCTTGAAGTGTCTTAACATGCATTCCAATAGGCAGTCTGTCCTTCCTTCACTGACGACAGAAAATGAATTCAATATCTTGCAAAAGCACAATTATAATGTTAATATTCGATTCTCTGCCAAAGGTCTCCTAACCAAAAGTCTCCTAACCCCTAAAGGGGCGTTCAACTGACATCACATGGATCCAGGAAGTGCACAGGCAAAGAAGGTGGATCTAACAAGTAGCGTCATTTTGTTTCTTTTCCGGTATCCACTTTATGTCGGGTAAACGCCCCTTTAGGAGACCTTCGGTTAGGAGACCTTCAGAGTCCTGAGGTTGAGAATCAATTAAGTGTCCTTAGCGCAGTAGATGGCGGTAGTGCACGTCTTGCGCAAACACCTCAAAAAGAGAAGAAGTAGGGGACCCCTTTGGAGACCCAACTTGAGCACACGCTTTTGCATTGAGTGGACGTGTTTTGCGTTATCTTGGTTTGATTCAGTATTTTTGGCACAGGCTTGAAAGTATCTTAGCGTGCATTCCCAGATTTCAGAAAATGAATTCAATATCTTCTAAAAGCACAATTATAATGTCAATTCTTCATTTGCAATTGGGATGGTGAATAAAGAACAGTGCCCCAAAAATTGTTGTGGCTAGGCTGACAGCGGGGAAACTATTGCTTTCTCCACGGAGGGCGTCAGTGGGGCACAAGTGGGGGACGAAAGTCTGCATGTTGGAATACAACCTTACACTAATAGAAGGTGTGTGGTTGTGACTGTATCTTCTCTGTGTGTCTGGCGCCATCTAGTGGGTCAATCATAATCACACCAACCTCCAGTTTTGGGCCTATTACTTCTATTCATTCAATTCAATTTTAGTTCATTAAGGACCATGTACAATTAAAACATAAATGTTGCCATGTTATGCTCTACACCAGAGCTAGCCTCAGGCTAATTTACATCTGTAGTCCCTGGCAGGACGTTAAACATCCTGGGATGTGCACAATCTTCACCTTCAACAGGACATAAAACATCAACATATGAACATGCACATAGATAGGTGACAATAAACAAATCACTCACAAGAGAGCCCCTGGACCAGCTAGTCACACTGCACATAGATAGGTGACAATAAACATGGATTGAGGAGGAGATGTCCTTTGTGGGGACCTCCACTCATCCTCCACATCTCACCTGGGGCCAGCTAGTCACACTGCTGAACCATAAGCAGGCCCCTTTCTCTGGGAATGGAGCCAGTGTTGGGGTGTCCTTCACCCAGAACTGTCTGACCAACCCCACCATCCTCCAAGATAGCAACCATGGGATTGTGCACCATGCTGGTTAACCTACTGGTAAGAACAGCTCCATGCCGTTTCAGTGTGCATAACATTGATCAAAATAATCAAAATCCAAACATATATAAGACTGGGAGTCAATTAATTTTTTAAATCAAATTAACTATAGGCTAACTAGTGAAGGCCTAGTTGCTAGTGGTTGACAGCAGTTTTTACTAACATCAACAGGACAAAAGGTATGGCTTTGTCTCTATTGCAGCTGTAGATGTCCAGACTCCAGCACCACGGCAGTACCTTCATTCTTCCTCTGCTACTTGTCAGATGCAGGACCCCGGTCTTCCAAATGTGGCCTCAACCTGCCTGAGTAGCATGAAGAACCTCTCCCCCGTGGCCTCAACCTGCCTGTGTAGCATGAAGATCCTCTCCCCCACGCCTGATGGTACGGCTGCTCTGCTAAGCCAGCTAGGACCCCTAAAGTTTGTGGGGAATTTCAGTCTGCCTGCAGACATTTTTCGTGGGCACCAGAACAACATGAGCCTCAAACCAGTCCAGACGCTTGGCATCATGACACGCGGAGGACTAACTGCTCCAAGAGTCGACGTCATGTTGTTCACTTCTGCAGCTCAGTGAGCCTCTCCACTGGGGCCTTTGGTTGAGCCCCAACTCACCCTCAGACCTCTGGCTGTCACTGCACCAGAGAAGACCTGCTGACCTCTGGCTGTCACTGCACCAGAGAAGACCTGCTGAAGATGATTGAGCCAGTCAGCAAGCTGCCCAGTGAACTAGACCAATAGTTTTCTGTTGCTGCCAAATCTGGTCCTCTTTTATCAACTTTATAACACCAATAGGCAATCCAGTGATAACATTCACTGTCTAAGGCTTGCATTCTGCAAGATGTGTCTGAGGGTGGGTATGTGACTATTTTAATTAGTTAAGAGCAGGGCTGAAATAACCCCCTCCCAAGAGGAACATAATGATTTTATTTTCAACATAAATATTGTTTATCTGGTCTGACAATGTTCCTGCCTTTATTAGTGATATCATTGGAATAATTTGGTCCTATAATGAAATAGATATATAATCCTTACATACTAGAAGAGGCCTATTTTTTGGGCTTAACCACTCTACTACCAGTCAGCCCACCGTATGGAGTCGATGCAGCAGTAGAAAAGTTCTTGGTTGAGCCAGAACTTACAACATCCCATTTTCACCTTTTCCCCTATTTTTATTTTGGCCTTATTTATTTATTTATTTATTTATTTATTTATTTATTTATTTATTTATTCATTTTTTTTATTTTCAAGATATTTTTATGGGCTTTTTGGGACTTTATTTTGGTCTCAGGTTTAAGTCATTTTGTAATAGCTCTCCATTTTGTTTTAAAATGTATTTTTTATGTTGTAGGGGATGTTGAAAGGATCCAGTCTGATGGAAGACCACATACGGATGAAAACAGATGCACAGAAAGAAGAGATGATCAACGAATGCACAACTTTCAGTGCCCCCATTGTGAAAAGAGTTTTCTTAAGATGGGAGATCTCAAGAAACACCAGGTGATCCACTCAGAGGGAAAACCATTTCAGTGCTCTGATTGTGGAAAGAGTTTTAGTCACATTGGTGGCCTCAACAGGCACAAGAGGATCCATTCAGGGGGGAAACCCTTTCAATGTTCTGATTGTGGAAAGAGTTTTAGTCAAATAAGCCATCTCCGCCAACACCAGATGATCCATTCAGGTGTAAAACCATTTCAATGTTCTGATTGTGGAAAGAGTTTTAGTAGCACTCACGACCTCAAGAGACACAAGAGGATCCATTCAGGGGAAAAACCATTTGAATGCTCTGATTGTGGAAAGAGTTTTAGTCAAATTTCTAATCTCAAGGTACACCGGAAGACACACTCAGGTGTAAAATCATTTCAATGTTCATATTGTGGAAAGAGTTTTAGTCAAATGAGATATCTCCAACAACACCAGATGAGACACTGCAGAAAAACCATTTCAGTGCTCTGATTGTGTAAAGCGTTTCAGTCTCACTCAAGACCTCAAGAAACACAAGAGGATCCATTCTGGGGAAAAAACTATATCATTGCTCTGATTGTAGAAAGAATTTTAGCGACATTGATGGCCTGGGTTAGGCCTAATGGTATTTCAAACTAGTGTGTCACCTCACTCTTTTTTGTTGTGTTTGTTTGTTTGTTTTGTTCTGTTTGGTTAAATTAAGCACACCAATAATAGGCTATTGGAGCTTGGGCCCTCCTGGGCAGCAGCCAGATCAACTGTAATTTTAACACAGATGCAGGCTACTTTGATTTTAAATAATAATACATTATTCTGAGAGAGGGGCATATTCTGCACAGTCATGAAAACTCCCACATCATACAGAAACCTCTTTAACAAGTCATGGCAAATGTCTGCCACAGAAAGTGACAAGGGAGCTGGCAGTGAGAATGAAATAACACAGAGAGCAGCGTGAATGCATGCTCAGTTTTACTTCATAGGCTTATTAAAGCATGTGCGAGGCTGAGGGAGAAACATTAGGCCCCCTATTAACTTAATTCCTGCTTGTATGCTATTCGGCAAGCTTGGTCTCCATAGGCTTCCAGATCAGTTCTTCCTTGCTACTGCTTACCTGTGTTCACATTAGGCTTCACTACTAGCACAATAGTCATAATAATACTTTTATTGTATATATGTATTGCATTGCATTATAGCAATGTAATAACAATTATACCATGTAACGTGCACATGCACACACCCCGTGTAGTGGTATTAATTTTCTTGTTGGAGGTATTAAAAATGGTATTAAAAAGCATCAAATTGGGTGAGCAAAAATGTGCAGATACCCTGGATTGTGGAAAGAGTTTTAGTAAAATGTGTCATCTCAAGAGACATCAGATGACACACTCAGGTGTAAAACCATTTAAATGTTCTGATTGTGGAAAGAGTTTTAGTAAAATGGGCAGTCTGAAGAGACATCAGATGCCACACTCGGGTGAAAAATTTTTTGAAAAAATGTTAGTGCTGTCATTATGGAAAAAGTTTTAGTCGAATGGGCCACCTCAAGGCACACCAGGTGGTTCATACAATACAATTTCAGTGCTCGGATTGAAAAGGTTTTAGTGAAATCGGACATCTCAATGTACACCGGATGACATATTTGGGTGAAAAACCATTTCAGTGTTGTGACTGTGGAGGAGGTTTTAATGTAATTGACATCCTCAAGAGACACAAGAGGATCAACTCTGGTGGAAAACTATTTCTATGTTCTGAGTGTGAAAAGAGTTTTAGTCGAATGGGCCACCTCAAGAAACACCAAACAGTTAATTCAGGGCGGAAACCATTTCAGTGCTCTGACTGATTTAGCAGAATGGGATATCGCAAGAAACACCAGGTCATCCATTCACGTGAAGCAGTATTTGAGTGATCTAACTGAGGAAAGGGTTTCATTTGAGTAAATGATCTCAAGGAAAATTTGGTGGTCCATTCTGAGGGAAAACCATTTCCGTGATCTGACTGTTGGAAAAATCCACTTTATTATTCTGAATGTGGAAAAAGCTTTCACCACAAGTTCAGCTTAAAACTGACACAGAAAACATTCAAGAGAAAAAGCCCCTTTAAGTGCTCTCAATGAGGAAAGGGTTTTAAGCCAAACAGTCCACTTCAAGAAACACCAGAGGATTTGTGCAGGTTTCAAAGGCATGTTGATGTATTTAGTAAAAAAAAAATGATAATGAATTAAATGGTTAACTGCAGAGGTTATGAAAAGCAATGTTTACTGCTTTAGGGCGGTCAGGGGTAAGCAGTTAGGGCGTCAGACTTGTAACCCTTAGGTTGCTGGTTCGACTCCTGACCCGCCAGGTTGGTGGGGGGGAGTAATTGACCAGTGCTCTCCCCCATCCTCCTCCATGACTGAGGTACCCTGAGCATGGTACTGTCCCTCCAAACTGTTCCTTTGGGGCGCCATTGGGGGCTGTCCCCTTGCACGGGTGAGGCATAGATGCAATTTCATTGTGTGCAGTGTGCTGTGGACACTTGTGTGCTATGGAGTGCTGTGTCACAATGACAATGAGAGTTGGAGTTTCCCAATCGGCTTTCACTTTCACTAATCATATTGTTGCGCACAACCAAGTTATTTTTCACAGCTACCCAGATCTGACTTCTACCAGACATTTACATTCAAGGGATAATTTGAATGGAACCTGTTTGACCATGTGTAGTAGACCATATCTCACCCATGACATCATGCTGCTATGCATCAACATTTATGGACAGATTATAATAAAGGTAAATTGATGTCTCCATCTGCTAAAGGTTATAAAGCCTTTTCTAAACCATTGGGACGTATGAGAACAACAGAGAGTGCCATTATCTAAACATGGAGAAAACATGGTGTAGTGGTGAACATTTCCATAAGTGGCTGTCAGACTAAGGCTCTGATTACATGAATTAATTTCATTATGTTGCCATGCCGGCGTACTGCAAACTACTTACGTTGACACACAAAGTTTCTGTCCTCTACATAAAAAACTACTCTCAGCCTGCCTCTCTGTATTCTCCACATGGATGAAGGAACATCACCTTCAGCTAAACCTTGCTAAAACTGAACATCTATCATTCTCTGACCACAGCCTCTTGTCATGCCACTTCTCACTGTTCAATATGAAAAAGATCAGACCGTACCTGACCCAATATGCCCCTCAGCATTGGTCAAAGGCGTCTGTTAATTGTAAAGTAATGTAATGTAATATACTGTATATGTGGATCGGCTGATTCACTAGTGTGTGCTAGCTGAAGTGAAGCACACCTGTTTGTTTATCTTCCCAGCACTCAGGGCTAATGGTAAGGAGAGGGACCAGTTGGTATTTAATCCCTCAGAAGGAGTTAGCTTTCTCTCTCTCTCTCTCTCTGCCCATTTTAATAGCAGTCTGGTTTGTGGTCCTGAGCTGTGCTCTTTGTTCTTCAGACGAGTAAGTTTTGTTTTCTACTTACATTTTGTCTTTTATTTTATTAATTTCATAGGCCTGTAACATTTTGAAAACTTCAACTTTATTTTGTTTTATTTTGTTATTTGCTCACATGGACTGTAAATAAAACACCAACCTTGCACCGGAGTTGCAACCTTTGGCTTTGTCATCATTTTGTCACAGAACCCATGTGACCTATGGGTTATCATATCACCCATTATGATAATGGGTTATCATAAGTATTTATGTATCTGTGGCACCATTTTAGAAAGTGTTATTAGTAATATTGTGTAAATTCCTGAAACACCCCTGCATTGTGTGCACTGTGGTATGCTCCGCCTGAGTGTGCAGGTACTGTTCATAATGATGCCAGTCTCATTGCTCTGTAAATAACTCCGCTGTATGAGTTTGTACTTTTGAACTATTATTGTGAGCCTTTGGCTAGTTAAAGTTTGTGCATTTTGCTTTGATTTATGGTAGCCTGTTTATTTTTCTGTTCTGTATTTGTGTGTGTTTTATACATAGTCTTTATATATATATTTCTATTAGTGCTGTCAATCGATTAAACTTTTTTGTCACGATTAATCAGATAAATGCCTGAGTTACCTCGCCATTAATCACATTTTAATCACATAATTATATCGGATTGAAAATCATTTTCATAGGCTGCAGATACAGGGTGGCAGTAGTTCAAGTATCGCCTTGTATATGAATGTGTACCAGTGAATGGGTTTCCTGGTAATCAGTGCAGGCCATTGAACTCTGGCATACAGTTCACAGAGATGTGTTAGAGCCTTACAGTTAGAGATGAACCTTGGGGCACCAGGATACACAGAGTCTATCTTAGTTAATCTTTTGCAATGCAAAAAATATTGAAAAGTAATTCAATTTCAAAGTATTTCATAGAAAGTGGAGAAATGTCATGTTAAAAAAAAACAGTGTTGACATCTGTCTTTGGAAACTCTGTTCTGTATAAACTAACAAATTATTGTCAATTCACCTTTGCTGAGCATCCTAAACTAATATTTGAAATGGAATTGCTTTTACCATTTTTTTTGGTTAAAATTGAATTTTCAGTGGATGCACAGTGTCCTCAAGCATTTTTGGTCATTAAAGTGCAATTTATTTGAATAATTGTGACATTTACTCTTTTTTAAGAAGGCACTACTATTTTTATGAACATAACTGTAGATATACCTGACCTTAAATTACATACTAGTAGAGGCCTATTTTTTGGGCTTAACCGCTCTACTACCCACCGTATGGAGTTGCTGCAGAAGTTGTAAAGATCTTGGTTGAGCCAGAGCTTGCAGGCAGCATTTAAACATCCCATTTGCACCTTCTCCCATATGTTTATTTGTGCCCTATCTATTTCTAATTTTATTTCATTTTATTTGAACACCACAGTGAGCATGTAGTTAAATCCCTAAAAGTTTGACTACGATTTTTTTCAAATAATGATAGCATTTTGGTGTCAGTTTACGAGTCAACGATGACGTTGAGTCAGTCACTGTCTTTTCTCACTCGTTACAGATTCTCTGTCCATAGAAGAAAACTAAGAGAAGAGAGAAAAAACCCCAATGGCTATGTCCAACTGAGCACCATCAGATGTGTGAATGATGTCCATACACATTGGACTAGTTCCCATGAGCCTTTGCCTGACTAGTTTACATTCCAATGGTCCTTAATTAGTGGTGCATCAAGGGAGCTTTTGGGCCCATGATATAACCACTATAGAGGGTACTCAGACACCTATCAAGAACAGTTGTTCTCAACCTTTTTTTTTAACAAACCTATTGCGGGATGCTTCGTGTGTCCACAAAATTAAATAATCTATAACGGTAGTGGTGCCATCACGATGTAGCCCTATTTTCCACTCTTCTGCGGCCGATGCATTTGAATGGGCTGTCCGATTCGTGGTTGAGCGAACATTGCATTGGAAAACACACTGTCTAGCTTAATTTGATTTACTTCACAGTGTGATGGGGCATAGCCTACATGCTAATGTAGGGCCTATCCCTTCACTAATAATCTTTCCCTAATCAGTGTTCTGTCGGAATTGGGCCATCAATCGTAAATCAACCACGAGTGGGACAGTCCATTCAAATGCATTGGCCACAGAAGAGTGGCCCAACCACGAAAAAACGGTCTGTATCGTGACGGCATGGCAAACGTTATAGATTACAGATCGGTGATTCGTGACCATGTGACGATATAGCGTGTGATACGGTTGGAACACCAGGCCTCTAAATTAACTTTTTTCATCACCAGCCAAAATGGCTAGTAGATGCTAATCTTACAAGCTAAACACAAACTCACTAATGGGTTAAAGTGTCTCGTAAGTTTGTCTTTTCTAGCAGCCAAGCTGAAATTTCACCAGGCAACTAAGCACTGCCCCCACCTCAGCTGTATCCTTCTCATCCCCCCCCCAAAGTTCCCCAACGTCCACTGCAGGGTTGTACCGCCCCCGTTGAGAAACACTACTCTAGAAGGAGCAGTGAAACTACTGCACAGCAGAGGAAATCTTTCTCGTCTTTCTTTGTACAATTCCACTGTATATGGGTGGGAGACGTGACGCCTTGTTTTTTTCGTAACATTGGTTAAAAACCTACAAAACTGTTATTTTTCCTTTAAAGAACAAATGTCAATGAAAGAAGATGTGGTACATTGTGTTTCATATTAGTCTTAGATGAGAAGAAACATTTTTGTTAAGATTTATGTAAAGGTTTATATGTCAAATATCCTGCGGTGTGACTGTAACATTAATGAAACCTGGAATATAATATATATATAAATTAACCAACAACATTTTGAATGTATTGAATGCATTTGAAATGTATGAAGCATTTGGCATGATTGCATAAATATTAACTTTATATTAAGATATGTGAGTGTGAAAAAAACTCATGACAGTAATATTAACTACAAGTTCAATTTCGTAACACAAATTGCGTCCTGTGGGGTGACATGTATGTCAATGTTTGTGAATGGGCAGCTGCAAGGCCAACTACAAGGGTCTTAAAGACTGGCTCCTAACCAGTCAGTACCTCTCAGTTATTGGAGAGTGCTGTGGACGTTTAAGGTGACTCTAACCTCTTAATATGTCTTCATATTGCAATCTTTCTGTTACGCAATGCTTAGGTTCATTTTATGGTGTCCTGTGGTGTGACTGCTCTTATAGGAGTAAAAAAAGTTTTTTTTATAAATGAAAACGCATATTAAGATTAAACACAATATCATTATCAAGTTAGCATGAGCTCAGATGTCAGTCATGTATACAAAAGGATTAAAATGGCCATAATGCAGTGAATTCCCTCTGGTGCATGGGCGCAGATAGCGGGGGGACGGGGGGGACATGACGTACCCAGATTTTCATTCACGTGGACCCGTCCCCCTTACTTTTATGGAGAAAATATCTGATTTCTGCCTTTGCATTTTGCAATGTGCGAAATAGCGCCTCCCTGGACCATTCACTTTCATATGTGGCAAAAAACGGCATTACACTCTATAAACGGCTCTGTCAGCTCACTGTCAGCTGACTCAACAGTGACACCAGGTAGCGACATAGAATCTCTATGCTTGCGATGGTGTGGTGAGGTATTGCAGAATTAAGCAAATGCATTGAAGTTAATGGCAGTAAATCTATTTTTTCATTGGCTAACAGCCACTGAAGTCCCAGATTTGAAGCGCCATAAGCTTTTTGCTTCTCACGGTGATTGGCTTTTGACAGGGCTAGATTCAGGAAGTGGAGAAGAGCAGGCGTCATATTTACATTATATTTGTGGCTCAGACCAGTTGCTTTTGTTATTAAAGTTAATGTCGAAGACAGTCCCTTTCTTGCTAACTGTGATGTGGATTACAAAAACTGTGGAACGTGAACGATGGTGGTGGAACGCATGGATTAAAAGTTGGGATTTAGCTGCTTTCAAGACAACGTTTTAAGGTAAGGTCACTATGGGTTCATATCCGCTGTCACGCTGTTTGTAGTTGCTGAAGTTAACAGATGTTAATTGTTCAGAAGGGTTTTTTTTGTCTCTGTCGTTGACCTGTCTCGAGTGAAAAGACAGCTTTGTAGGGCCATGCCAGCTGTCAATCAAAGCCAACGCAAGTAGCTGTCGTGTCGGTCTCTTGTTTTGTAGGCCTATGCTGTGAACATCGGACTAAATGTCTTTTTTACGGATTTTTGGAATGATGATTGCGGTGGTGTCATTCTGTTGGATGCATTTACTGTGGATTGTTGTTAAACGGCGGTATTACAACGCAAACGTGTGGATTGCATTAAGTGGTGGAGTGAACTGAAGGATAGCCTACAATATGACACGCAGCGTGGTAGAAAAATGACGAGTAGCCTAGTGGCAGAGAGGTTGTCTGAAGAGCTCAAGAATCACCATTTAAGTCGCTTTTATCAAAAATGTCTAATCTGGAGGAGACCATATAGCCTAGTTTGACTTGGTTACCCAGTTTCTTGCTTAGCCTACCAATATATCAATCGCACGCCCCAAAACCGCGCCTGGACTCAAGTTATGTTTGCATGCAAAACCACTGCGAGACTGGTCGTCTTAAAATTTCTACAGCCATAAATCACACACTGTTGCATAGCCTGCTGTAGGCCTACATTAATACAACGTGAAATTTGTTGACAGTTCTCCTGTTTAAAGTTTGAATTGGTTGGGAAAGTAGCACTTGCTGATGGGATGGGAGAGGTGTTTAGAAGCGCGCACTGGGGCGGGGTCTTGGTGGGAGACTCGTGCACATTCTGAGCAGAAGCTGGAGCGGTTTAAACATTTGTGATGTTTTAAAAAAAAATTATCAAGATTTATTTTTTTAATGTAGTAGACCTAGGCTACTAAAGCAAATACAATTATTTAGCGGAAGATGAATAGGCGACTAACAATAAAAAAACGATATTCAGTGTATTATAATCAGGGTATTATAATAGCCCAGGGTTTCCCAAACTGTGGTGCGTGCACCCCTGGGGTTGCGTGGCCTGTCACAACGGGGTGCGCGAGCTGAATAGAGTAATGGCTGAGATGTGTGTTTTTGTACAGAATTAATGGACATTACATGTTGTTTGGTGAATTGTATGCTGGAAGGATCCATCTGAAGTGTAGTTTATAAATCCTGTCATGCAACAAGTTCCATTGTAATGATGGCAGAAAAAAACTTCAGGTCTATTGGAAATGAGGATTGCCCAAAATGTGCGGTTGTGCAACATTCGCTTAGGGGGTGCACAAACCACACTGAAATGTATAAGGGGGTGCGCAGAGGAAAAAGTTTGGGAACCCCCCCCCACGGGCGGTTTGTTGTGAAAATGTCCCCCGCAGTTTTTAAAAGCTATCTGCGCCCATGCTCTGGTGTGACTCTATTTTCCTGGGGTGTGACATGCCTATGCTATGAAATGGCAAAACATAAGGTGAAATTCCACAGACCACAAAGTGCTTTGTTTTTTTCTATCTTTCCAATTTTTATCCATATTTTTTTTCAGGAATTTGAACAACTTTTTTTGTTTGTGTGTTACGCCCTTAAATTTCAGAGTTGACCCTGATATGTTCTGTTCACATACCCACTGTATGACTAAGATCATCCCTCCCCCCTAAATTAACCCCTCCACCCAACCCCCCCTCAACGACTGTGCCGACCTTCACCTCTCCACCCAACCCCTCGATGGCTGTGCTGACGACCTGAGCACCACCAGAGGTGTGAATGGCATCCATACACATGGGATTCATTCCCACAATGCTTTGCGTATCTAGTTTCCACAGGATGGGGTCTACAGTATTAGGTCATGATAAGCACCACAGGCAGTCAGTCAGTTGGCCATCTCTTGCAGCTTGGAGCAGTGAAACTAGTGTTGAGGAATCCTGTGATGGTCTTCTCACTATTATCGTACATTGTGACTTTAGTAAAAGACACAGTTGAGAATTAACCTTAAAAAAGGGACTGTGGTGTGCAAGGTCTGGCTCAGCCAAAACAGAACTAAAATGTCATCAAAGCCTGCTAAATATGTGAAAGAGGAGACAAAAGAAGAGGATTTCGATGATTTCTTATACTCTTACTTTGTGGATGTGAAGCCTGAATTGCCACAAAACATCAAAAATGAAACGGAAGACTCACCTACTACTTCTGGTCAAGATTTCCTGAACACCAACGATATCAAGGAAGAAGTGAAGGAAGAAGACGTTGGACAGCACAGTGATGGCGGATCTAATGCAAAATGTAAGTCAACAATATATTACCGCTTTATTTCCCCTGTCTAAATGTGAGGCATTTGGGTGCCACAACTGAACTGCTACTAGTGTGGACGGTTGCAACACTTTTTTACCTTTCCTTGTATATCTCAGAGACTATTTGCAGTAGGAAGGCAAAGTTTATATATTTTATACCCACATCTGTCACCTACACATCCATACCTTTGTAACATTTGTAAATGCTGTTACATCGGAAATATGTGACATTGAATGGAAAGAGTGAAATGTTTCAACCGTCCACATTTGAAACGACTATTGCAACACCAATGTTAACCAATGGCACAAAAGGTAATTTGCCATATGCTTGTAATAACCTTACAAAACCAAATAAAAACACTTCCTTTTCTTATTAAATCGTGCTTTTTTAAACAAATAGTGAAAAAGGAGAACATATGCATACATATCAATACAATAAAATAGATATTAGCGTCATATTATATATTGTGTAATAAATTATCTATATATTCTTATAATATGTGTATTAATTTTTTGTATCATGGTATATTATGCTTCACATATATTCATTTTATATTTATTGATTTCTATTCTACTTGTATTGCACCTTTTTATAAGTATTATTGTCACGAGGGACAGTTGAGAAAATGCATTGTTCTCTATGGCAAAGACATGTGGGGACAGTTGCAACAAAGCATTACAACTCTCCACACAGGACCAAAACATTTTCAACTATCCATGGTAACTCATTATAATAGGTTTGAGACATGATTGCTACTGTTATTGAAAGCTCAGACACTGATGATTTAAATGTTATAACTTCACAATACATTAAACAAATATTTTAGACAGTATTATATAAAAATTGAATATGAAAACATTTTCACCTATTTTTTTTTCTCCCAGAAGAAATGATCAAAACTGATCAGAAAGTTGCAGCATAGAAGGAGGGTGCAAGTGAGCATATTTAAAGTTAGTTTCATCTCTCTAGTGTGTTTTTGATGGGAGAAATCTGCAGTGTTGCAACTGCCACATGTTGCAACCGTCCACACTCTCCCCTACCTCTTTGGATGGTAATGTGAAGAAGATCTTTTGGTAAATTTTGGGTTCACCACCTCTTCAATATTGTAATCCCAATTTTCTGATGGTCTTCTTCAGCCCTATTCCAACGGGACTAGTTTAAAGTAATAATAACCTGAATATTCTCTACTCCCGTCCGAACGCGCCATGTCAGTAAAGATAGTGCAGTATGTCGAGTAAACTTAACCGTGAATTTTACTTCCTGTAAAACGGTACGGGGAAATTACCCTTGGTAATACTAATCCCGTCCGAATGCAAACCTATGTAATGATGTTTGGTTAAATGCACGAAACTCACAAAATATCCAATCTCTCCGGGCTTGCAAACATCATAGCCTTGCAGTAAACCGTTCGTTTTTGTTTTTTAGGGAGTTGTTCCAAGCTGTGTTCGCTGTCAAAATCAGACAGCATGGTCAAATGCACTCTCCAAATAAAGGACATGCATGCAGACGCATTAGAATGGATTTTGATGGGTTAGTAAACCAACAGGCAATTATTAGAATTGTTCCACGGGACCAAATGCCTCCATGGATGTGCAATAATGTGCTCAAATATGTGTTCATTGTGTTCAAATTTGTGCTCAATGTGTCTTCATTTACTGAGATATTTCAATCCAGTCCGAATCTGCCATTTCTACCGACGTCCTGAGATTGAAATAAAAATTCCTCATGTCCATACATGAAACTAGTCCAGTCGGAATAGGGCTTTAGAGAGGGAAAATTGTCTGTTGACTGTGTTTTGAACATATTCCTCAGAAAATGATGTAGATATTGTATAATAAGCAGATGAAATCCATATAGAATGAATTGATGAAGGTCTTTTGGTGAAAGCTCTGAGGTCTGCAGTTAGTACAATACCATAAAAATGGCCATCAACTGTGTTACGCCTCTGTCAACTGTGTCACGCATTTGCTTGTGACAGTTGTTATGACACAGTTGTTTTGACTGATTATGGTTTTGTTGTTTTGTGTTGGGCGCGCACATCCAAGAATATTTAGTGTCAGACAGTTGAAGGAGCCGGGGGTAGGTATGCACACTGTCAACTAACTCCAAAAAATAAACTTTATTATTTACAAAGCAACACTGATCACCCTGGATCTTCATCAGGCAGATTATGGCTTTGTCTTTTAAAATACTTGTAAATTGACGTAAGTGCTTTCTAATAAGTGTGTTTCTAATGTGTGGTATTTTTTTATATAGGCCTATGCTTAAGATAATGTAACATTTTACCGTAACATGTTTCACAGAATCTACAAGCAAAGGTTGTTTTAAGTAATTTAAGATGAGCAATTAGTTGGTTTGGACTTTCAAGGGTGTATACTATGGCAATATCAATGTTATTTATTGGGGGAAGGGGGGATACCGGGGGGAAAAAAAGCTAAAATACTGTATGGTGAAAGTCAACACATATGGTCTTGTGTTGAAGTCATTTTGTAAAAGAGCTCTTCATTGTGTCTTAAAATGTATTTTTTATGTTGTAGGCGATGTTGAAAGGATCCAGTCTGATGCAAGACCACACACGGATGAAAACAGATGCACAGAAAGAAGAGATAATCATCAAATGCACAGCTTTCAGTGCCCCTATTGTGAAAAGAGTTTTCTTAAGATGGGAGCTCTCAAGAAACACCAGGTGATCCACTCAGAGGTAAAACCATTTCAGTGCTCTGATTGTGGAAAGCGTTTTAGTCACACTGGTGGCCTCAACAGACACAAGAGGATCCATTCAGGGGAAAAACCATTTCAATGCTCTGATTGTGGAAAGAGTTTTAGTCAAATGTCCAATCTCAAGGCACACCAGAAGACACACTCCCGTGAAAAAACATTTCAATGCTGTGACTGTGGAGAAGGTTTTAGTCACACCAGTGACCTAAAGAGACACAAGAGGATCCACGCAGAGGGAAAACCATTTCAGTGCTCTGATTGTGGAAAGCGTTTTAGTCACACTGGCCACCTCAAGGTACACAAGAGGATCCATTCAGGGGAAAAACCATTTCAATGCTCTGATTGTGGAAAGAGTTTTAGTCAAATTAGCAATCTCAATGTACACCGGAAGACACACTCGGGAGTAAAATCATTCCAATGTTCAGATTGTGGAAAGTTTTTTGTTAGCAAGGTCTACCTCAAGAGACACAAGAGGATCCATTCAGGGGGAAAACCCCTTCAATGTTCTGATTGTGGAAAGAGTTTTAGTAAAATGAGCAATCTCCGACAACACCAGATGAGACACTCTGGGGAAAAGCCATTTCAGTGCTCTGATTGTGGAAAGCGTTTTAGTTGCTCTAACAACCTCAAGAGACACAAGAGGATCCATTCAGGGGAAAAACCATATCAATGCTCTGATTGTGGAAAGAGTTTTCGTCAAATGTGTAATCTCAAGGTACACCGGAAGACACACTCGGGAGTAAAACCATTACAAGGTTCATTCAGGTGAAATACAATTTCAGTTGCTCGGATTGAAAGGGTTTTAGTGAAATCAGACATCTCAATGTACACCGGATGACACATTCGGGTGAAAAACCATTTCAGTGCTGTGACTGAGGATTTTTTTTTCAATCTAATTGACATCCTCAATAGAAACAAGATGATCCACTCTGGTGGAAAACCATTTTAATATTCTGAGTGTGAAAAGAGTTTTAGACGAATGGGTCACCTCAAGGAACACCAAACAGTTAATTCAGGGAGAAAACCATTTCAGTGCTCTGACTGGAAAGAGATTTAGCAGAATGGGATATCTCAAGAAATACCAGGTCATCCATTCACGTGAACGGGCATTTAAGTGCTCTGACTGCGGAAAGACTTTAATTTGAATACATGATCTCATGGAACAACAGGTGGTCCATTTGCGTGATCTGACTGTTGTAAAAAGTTTTAGTCGACTGGGTCCTCTTATATCACACCGGAGGATTCATTCTAACCTATTCAACCTAAAAAGTCACACAGAAAACATTCAAGAGAAAAGCCTCTCTGAGTGCTCTCAATGGGGAAAGAGTTTTAAGCCAAACAGTCCAATTCAAGAAACACCAGAGGATTCATGCAGGGTCAAAAGCATGTTGATGTATTTAATAAAAATGATAATGAATTAAATGAATTAAGTGCAGACTTTATGCAAATCAATGTTAACTACTTTCATCATATTATTGAGGACAACCAAGTTATTTTTCACAGCTACCCAGATCTGACTTCTACCAGACATTTATATTCAAGGGATAATTTGAATGGAACCTGTTTGACAATGTGTAGTAGACCATATCTCACCCATGACATCATGCTGCTATGCACCAACATTTATGAGCAGATTATAATAAAGGTTAATTGATGTCTCCATCTGCTAAAGGTTATAAAGCCATTTCTAAATCATTGGGACGTATGAGAACCACAGAGAGTGCCAGTATCCACACATGGAGAAAACATGGTGTAGTGGTGAACATTTCCATGAGTGGCTGTCACACTAAGGCTCTGATTACATCAATTGATCATCATTTCACTTTGTCGGTATCTTGCAAACTACTTACGTTTACACACAAAGAAACTCTCAGCCTGCCTCGCCGTATTGTCCACATGGATGAAGGAACATCACCTTCAGCTAAACCTCACTAAAACTGAACATCTATCATTCTCTGACCACAGCCTCTTCTCATGCCACTTCTCACTGTTCCATATGAAAAAGATCAGACCGTACCTGACCCAATATGTCACTCAGCATTGGTCAAAGGCGTCTGCTAATTGTAAAGTAATGTAATGTACTGTATATGCGGATCGGCTGATTCACTAATCTGTGCTAGCTGAAGTGAAGCACACCTGTTTGTTTATCTTCTCAGCACTCAGGGCTAATGGTAAGGAAATGGACCAGTTGGGATTTAATCCCTCAGAAGGAGTTAGCTCTCTCTCTCTCTCTGCCCATTTTAATAGCAGTCTGTTTTGTGGTCCTGAGCTGTGCTCTTTGTTCTTCAGACGAGTAAGTTTTGTTTTCTATTTACATTTTGTCTTTTATTTTATTAATTTCAAAGGTCTGTAACATTTTGAAAACTTCAACTTTATTTTGTTTTATTTTGTTATCTGTCACTTGGACTGTGAATAAAACACCAACCTTGCACCGGAGTTGCAACCTTTGGCTGTGTCATCATTTTGTCACAGAACCCATGTGACATATCACCCATTATGATAATGTTATTTATGTATGTGTGGCTCCGTTTTAGAAAGTGTTATTTAGTAATATTGTGTAAATTCCTGAAACATCCCTGCATTGTGTGCACTGTGGTATGCTCCGCCTGAGTGTGCAGGTACTGTTCATAATGATGCCAGTCTCATTGCTCTGTAAATAACTCCGCTGTATGAGTTTGTACTTTTGAACTATTATTATGAGCCTTTGGCTAGGTTTAAGTTTGTGCATTTTGCTTTGGTTTATTGTAGCCTGTTTATTTTTCTGTTCTGTATTTTTTGTGTGTTTTATACATAGTCTTTACGTAAATATTTCTACTAGTGATGTCAATCAATTTAACTTTTTTCGTCACGATTAATCACATAAATGCCTGAGTTACCTCGCCATTAATCACATTTTAATCACATCATTATATCTGATTGAAAATCATTTCAATAGGCTGCAGATGTAGGATGTCAGTAGTCCCTGGTTTCCTGGTAGTCAGTGCAGGCCATTGAACTCTGGCATACAGTTCACAGTGATGCATTAGAGCCTTACAGTTGGTGATGAACTTCGGGGCACCATGATACACAGAGTCAATCTTACTCAGATTCTGAGCTGAAGCATTCATTTACAGCATGTCTGCATTGCAAAATCTAGTTTTAGTTTGAGTTTCCTCACAAGATTTTCGGCTTTGAACGTCAAAGTGTCATCAAGCAAGATACCAAGATAACTGCTTGGGAATGCAGTTCTGCCAAGTTCTACCAAGATAAATGCACTTGTGGAAAGCTGATTGGATCATGACTGGGTCAGTAATAATGGGAACAGAACACCTGCCATCTAGAACATCTGCAGAGACTGGAGGACATTAGTATTGGGTTCAACCATATCAGCATTTCTCAATTAGTCTGACAATCCAGCCCCTGTGTGTCTCAAAACAATTAGGGGTACCAACCAAGCTATGGCCTGCAAGCCAGTCAAGTAGAGGCAGATGCAGTGTGGCTGTGTCTTCTTTGGGTGTCTGGCGCCATCTAGTGGATCAATCATAACCACACTGGTTGTCTTTCTATTGGGCCCATCAATTCATTTAATTCAATTCAGTTTCAGTTCATTAGGGACCATGTACAATTAAAACGTAAATGTTGCCATGTTATGCTCTACATCAGAGCTAGGCTCAGGCTAATTTACATCTGTAGTCCCTGGCAGGACGTTAAACATCCTGGGATGTGCACAATCTTCACCTTCAACAGGACATAAAACATCAAGATATGAACATGCACATAGATAGGTGACAATAAACAAATCACTCATAAGAGAGTCCCTGGACCAGCTAGTCACACTGCACATAGATAGGTGACAATAAACATGGATTGAGGAGGAGATGTCCTTTGTGGGGACCTCCACTCATCCTCCACATCTCACCTGGGACCAGCTAGTCACACTGCTGAACCATAAGCAGGCCCCTCTCTCTGGGAATGGAGCCAGAACAGTCTGACCAACCCCCACCATGCTCCAAGCTAGCAACCTCACCAGCGATTGTGCACCATGCTGGTCAAGCTACATGTAAGAACATCACCATGGCATTTCAATGTAAAACATAACAATCAAAATCCAAACAAACATATATATTTTTTAGTGTAGGCCTAGTTGCCAGTGGTTGACAGCAGTTTTTACAAACATCAACAGGACAACAGGTATGACTTTGTCTCTATTGCAGCTGTAAGTGTCCAGACTCCAGCACCACAGCATTACCTTCATTCTTCCCCTGCTACTTGTCAGAGGCAGGACCCCGGTCTTCCCAACGTGGCCTCAACCTGCCTGTGTAGCATGAAGAACCTCTCCCCCACGCCTGATGGTACGGCCGCACTGCTGAGCCAGCTCGGACCCCTAAAGCTTTTGGGGGAATTTCAGTCTGCCTGCAGAAGTTTTTCGTGGGCATCAGAACAACATGAGCCTCAAACCAGACTGAAATAAACCCCTCCCAAGAGGAACATAATGATTTTATTTTCAACATAAATATTGTTTATCTGGTCTGAGAATGTTCCTGCCTTTATTATTGATACCATTGTAATAATGTGGTCCTATAATCAAATAGATATATAAGCCTTACATACTAGAAGAGGCCTATTTTTTGGGCTTAACCTCTCTACTACCAGTCAGCCCACCGTATGGAGTCGATGCAGCAGCAGTAAAGTTCTTGGTTGAGCCAGAGCTTGCAGGCAGGATTTAAACATCCCATTTGCACATTTTGCCCTATTTTTATTTAGGCCTTATTTATTTATTTATTTTAAAGATATTTTTATGGGCTTTTTGGGACTTTATTTTGGATAGGAGAGTGAAGGTGCAACAGGAAGTGAGTGTGAAGAGAGATTGGATAGGGTTGGGAAACGACCCCGTCCGGGCTCGAACCAGGGTCCCCATGGTCATGCAAGCCAAAGTGTGGGGGGCATAGGGCCTTATTTATTTTTATTTTTCTTGTAACACAACAGTGAGCATGTAGTTAAATCCCATAAGGGTTGCCATGAAATTGTTAAAATAATGATAGCATTTTCCAATCTTGGTGTAAGTTTAGGAGTTAACGATGATGTCGAGTCAGTCGCTGTCTTTTCTCTTTGGTTTCACATTCTCTGTCCATCGAAGAAAACTAAGAGAAGAGAGAACCAACCCCCAATGGCTATGTCAAACTGAGCATCATTAGATGTGTGAATGATGTCCATACACAGGGGATGAGCCTTTGCCTGACTAGTTTACATTCCAATTGGTGGTGCATCAAGGGAGCTTTTGGTGAAACTACTGTACAGCAGAGGATATATTTCTGTTCTTTCTCAGTAAAATTCTACTGTATATTTCAGAGTTGACCCTGTTCACATACCACTGTATAACTATGACCAGTGTAGATCATCCCTCCCCCCTAAATGAATCCCTCCACCCAACCCCCCCTCAACGACTGTGCCGACCTTCACCACTCCACCCAACCCCCTGATGGCTGTGCTGACGACCTGAGCACCACCAGAGGTGTGAATGGCATCCATACACATGGGATTCATTCCCAAAATGCTTTGCGTATCTAGTTTCTACAGAATGGGGTCTACATTATTAGGCCATGATAAGCACCACAGGCAGTCAGTTGGCCATCTCTTGCAGCTTGGAGCAGTGAAACTAGTGTTGAGGAATCCTGTGTTGGTCTTCTCACTATTATCGTACATTGTTACTTTAGTAAAAGACACAGTTGAGAATTAACCTTAGAAAGGGACTGTGGTCTGCAAGGTCTGGCTCAGCCAAAACAGAACTAAAATGTCATCAAAGCCTGCTAAATATGTGAAAGAGGAGACAAAAGAAGAGGATTTCGATGATTTCTTATACTCTTACTTTGTGGATGTGAAGCCTGAATTGCCACAAAACATCAAAACTGAAACGGAAGACTCGCCTACTACTTCTGGTCAAGATTTCCTAAACACCAATGATATCAAGGAAGAAGTGAAGGAAGAAGACGATGTTGGACAGCACAGTGATGGCGGATCTAATGCAAAATGTAAGTCAACAATATATCACCGTTTTATTTGCCCTGTCTCAATGTGAGGCATTTGGGTGCCACAACAGAACTGCTATTTGGGAGAGTGTGAACGGTTGCAACACTTTTTTTACCTTTCCTTGTATATCTCAGAGACTATTTGCAGTAGGAAGGCAAAGTTTATATATTTTATACTCACATCTGTCACATACACATCCATACTTTTGTAACATTTGTAAATGCTGTTACATCGGAAATATGTGACATTGAATGGAAAGAGTGAAACGTTTCAACCGTCCACACATGAAAGGACAGTTGCAACACCAAGGTTAACCAATGGCAGAAATGGTAATTTGCCATATGCTTGTAATAACCTTACAAAACCAAATAAAAACACTTCCTTTTCTTATTAAATCATGCATTTTTAAATAAATAGTGGAAAAGGAGAACATATGCATAAATATCAATACAATAAAATAGATATGAGCCGCATATTATATATTGTGAAATAAATTATCTATATATTCTTATAATATGTGTATTAATTATTTGTATTATAGTATATTATACTTCACATATATTTATTTTATACTTATTGATATCTATTCTACTTGTATTGCACCTATTAGTATTATTGTCACGAGGGACAGTTGCGAAAATGCATTGTTCTCTATGGGAAAGACATGCGGGGACAGTTGCAACAAAGTGTTGCAACTGCCCACACAGGACCAAAACATTTTCAACTCTCCATGGTAACTCAGCATATTAGTTTTGAGACATGGTTGCTACTGCTATTGAAAGCTAAGACACTGATGTTTTAAATCATATAACTTCACAATACATTGAACACATATTTTAGACAATATTAGCTAAAAATTGTAGATAAAAAAATACCTTTTCACCTATTTTTTTTCTCCCAGAAGAAATTATCAAAACTGATCAGAAAGCTGCAGGATAGAAGGAGGGTGTAAGTGAACATATTTAAAGTCAGTTTCATCTCTCTAGTGTTTTTCTGATGGGAGAAATCTGCAGTGTTGCAACTGCCACATGTTGCAACCGTCCACACTCTCCCCTACCTCTTTGGATGGTAATGTGAAGCAGATCTTTTGGTAAATTTTGGGTTCACCACCTTTTCAATATTTGAATCCCCATTTTCTGATGGTCTTCAGTCCTATTCCAATGGGAGTAGTTTAATGGGGAGCCTGGGGTAAAGTAATAATAACTGGGAAATATAGTCCCGTTCGAACACGTCATGGCTGTAAAGATAGTGGAGTATGTCGGGTAAACACAGTGAGTTTTACCTCCTGTAAAACGATATGGAGAAATTACCCATGGTAATACTAATCCTGTCCAAATGCAAACCTATGTAATGATGTCTGGTTAAGTGCACGAAACGCACTCTCCGGGATTGCAAACATCACAGCCTTGCAGTAAACCGTTTTTTTTTTGGGGGGGGGGGAGTTGTTCCAAGCTGTGTTCGCTGTCAAAATCAGACAGCATGGTCAAATGCACTCTCCAAATAAAGGACATGCATGCAGACGCATTAGAATGGATTTTGATGGGTTAGTAAACCAACAGGCAATTATTAGAATTGTTCCACGGGACCAAATGCCTCCATGGATGTGCAATAATGTGCTCAAATATGTGTTCATTGTGTTCAAATTTGTGCGCAAGGTGCCTTCCTTTATTGAGATATTTCAATCCAGTCTGAATCTGACTTTTCTACCGACGTCCTGAGATAAAAATAAAATTTCCCCATGTCCATACATAAAACTAGTCCTGTCGGAATAGGGCTTTAGAGAGGGAAAATTGTCTGTCGACTGTGTTTTGAACATATTCCTACGAACATGATGAGATATGTGTAAGCATACAGATAAAGGCCATAAAAAGTGAATTGATTAAGGTCTTGTGGTGAAAGCTCTGAGCTCTGTCGGCAGTTAGTACAATACTCTAAAAATGGCCATCAACTGTGTTACGTCTCTGTCAACTCTGTCACGCATTTGCTTGTGACAGTCAAGTGAAAAGAAATCCCGCACACTGTCCATTCCACCAACAAACTTTAATACAACGTTTCGGTCATCCGACCTTCTTCAGGTAAAGTTACAAACACAATTCAAACACAAAACTTTTGAAAAGTTTGGTTGACTAGCTTGGACCAATCGGGTCCTGTTGCGCAGGTCACGTCACTCCATTGATAGATTGCCACATCGCCTATCCATTGCGCAACCTGTTTGGAGTGAGGAAACGCCTGTCTCTTCAGTCAGGAAGCCATATACCGCTTGTATTAAGTATTCACCATCAAAATCTAAGAAAAGAATAAAGAGGATACAAAATAAAGTCATTGCTTTGCAAAATAAAGACATGTTTTAAACAAAATAAAGACATTTTTTTATATATAAACAAAAAAACACACTTGTGGATCCCATCTATCAAAAGGGGGCAGAAATCTTATAGCATCACATTCAAATTGAACTCGTCATTTAATCCCTTTGGTGCCAGTGTTTGAAGGGTGTAAATCCAAAAAGCCTCACGCCGCTTTAGGAGCAGGTCGTGATTTCCTCCTCTCCTTGGTAGCCGAACCTGTTCAATGCCACAGAAGCGTAGTGTCGAGATGTCATGTTTTAAGTCGTTAAAATGGATTGCAACGGGATAGTCTCTGTCATTACGACGTATAGTGCTTTTGTGCTCACTTATGCGTTGCTTCAGCTGGCGTGTGGTCTTACCCACATATACGAGACCACATGGGCATGTTAGGGTGTATACTATGTGTGTGGAACTGCAGGTTATCACACTCTTAATTGGAAACGACCTATTATTGTGGGGATGGCGGAAAGACTGCACTTTCTGGGTGTTATTACATTGCGCGCATCCACCACAACGATAATTGCCATTGGGTATTGGGGTTAGTAGTCTTTGTGATGATCGTCTTGGCCTGTAGTTATTGAAGTCGGCATGTACCAGTAAATCTCTCAAATTTCGTTCACGTTTATATACGAACAGCGGCATGTCGTGCATTATGTGTGAGAGTTCAGGGTCAGATTTCAATAAATGCCAGTGTTTTTTGAAAATTGGTCGTATGATGTGTGAATGAGGGGAGTATGATGTAATGCACGTTACAGAATGTAACAGAACGTTACAGAATGACTCCCTTTTAGCTCCACTATCTGAGTTTGTTGATTTCCACATAAAGCCCTATGTACATAGAGAGCGTTTCCTCACTCCAAACAGGTTGCGCAATGGATAGGCGATGTGGCAATCTATCAATGGAGTGACGTGACCTGCGCAACAGGACCCGATTGGTCCAAGCTAGTCAACCAAACTTTTCAAAAGTTTTGTGTTTGAATTGTGTTTGTAACTTTACCTGAAGAAGGTCGGATGACCGAAACGTTGTATTAAAGTTTGTTGGTGGAATGGACAGTGTGCGGGATTTCTTTTCACTTGACTGACAACCCGGCTGGGATAACATCCTACGCACCTGCCCAACTACAGAGGTGTGCAAAAGCGTCTTTATTGAACTGACGCATTTGCTTGTGACAGTTGTTATGACACAGTTGTTATGACTGATTATGGTTTTGTTGCTTTGTGTTGTGTTGCTTAGTGTCAGACAGCTGAAGGAGGCGGGAGTAGGTTTGCACACTGTCAATTAACGAAAAAAACAAAAAAACATTATTATTTACAAAGCAACACTGATCACCCATGGGTCTTCATCAGGCAGATTATGGCTTTGTCTTTTAAAATGCTTGTAAATGGACGTAAGTGCTTTCTAATAAATGTGTTTCTAATGTGTGGTATTTTTTTATATAGTTCTATGCTTAAGATAATGTAACATTTTCCTGTAACATGATTCACATAATCTACAAGCAAAGGTTATTTTACGTAGTTTAAGATCAGCAATTATTTGGTTTGCACTTTCAAGGGTGTTTACCATGGCGGTATCAATGTTATTCAGTGTGTTTTTGTGTGTGTGTGTGTGTGTGGGGGGGGGTTACAGAAAATGCGGGGGGAAAAAACCTAAAATACTGTATGGTGAAATTCAATACATATGGTCTTGTGTTTAAGTCATTTTGTAAAAGAGCTCTTCATTTTTTCTTAAAGTGTATTTTTTATGTTGTAGATGATGTTGAAAGGATCCAGTCTGATGGAAGACCACACACGGATGAAAACAGATGCACAGAAAGAAGAGATAATCAACAAATGCACAACTTTCAGTGCCCCCATTGTGAAAAGAGTTTTCTTAAGATTGGAGCTCTCAAAACACACCAGCTGATCCACTCAGAGGGAAAACCATTTCATTGCTCTGATTGTGGAAAGCGTTTTAGTCGCACTGACAACCTCAAGAGACACAAGAGGATCCATTCAGGGGAAAAACCATTTCAATGCTCTGATTGTGGAGAGAGTTTTAGTCAAATGTATAATCTTAAGGTACACCGGAAGACACACTCAGGTGTAAAACCATTTCAATGCTCTGATTGTGGAAAGAGTTTTAGTCAAATGAGCAATCTCCGACAACACCAGATGAGACACTCTGGGGAGAAGCCATTTCTGTGCTCTGATTGTGAAAAGAGTTTTAGCAAAGTGAGTAATCTTAAGAGACATCAGATGACACACTGAGGTGAAAAAAATCTGAAAAAATGTTAGTGCTGTCACTATGGAAAAAGTTTTAGTCGAATGGGCCACCTCAAGGTACACCGGGTGGTTCATTCAGGTGAAATACAAGCAATGTTTACTACTTTAGGGCGGTCATGGGTAAGCGGTTAGGGCGTCAGACTTGTAACCCAAAGGTTGCCGGTTCAACTCCTGACCCGCCAGGTTGGTGGGGGGAGTAATTGACCAGTGCTCTCTCCCATCCTCCTCCATGACTGAGGTACCCTGAGCATGGTACCGTCCCGCCAAACTGTTCCCTTGGGGCGCCATTGGGGGCTGCCCCCTTGCACGGGTGAGGCATAAATGCAATTTCATTGTGTGCAGTGAACACTTGTGTTCAATGGAGTGCTGTGTCACAATGACAATGGGAGTTGGAGTTTGCCAATCGGCTTTCGCTTTCACTTATGATATTGTTGCGCACAACCAAGTTATTTTTCACAGCTACCCCGATCTGACTTCTACCAGACATTTATATTCAAGGGATAATTTGAATAGAGTTTGACAATGTGTAGTTGACCATATCTCACCCATGACATCATGCTGCTATGCATCAACATTTATGAGCAGATTATAATAAAAGTAAATTGATGTCTCCATCTGCTAAAGGTTATAAAGCCATTTCTAAACCATTGGGACGCATGAGAACCACAGAGAGTGCCATTATGATAATGTGGTTATGTGGTTCTCATATTGTCAAACAGGTTCTATTCAAATTATCCCTTGAATGTAAATATCTGGTAGAAGTCAGAACTGGGTAGCTGTGAAAAATAACTTGGTTGTGTGCAACAATATCACAAGTGAAAGTGAAAGCCGATTGGCAAACTCCAACTCCCATTATCCTTGTGACACAGCACTCCATAGAACACAAGTGTTCACTGCATACAATGAAATCAGACATGGAGAAAACATGGTGTAGTGGTGAACATTTCCATGAGTGGCTGTCACACTAAGGCTCTGATTACATTAATTAATTTCACTATTTTGCCATGTCAGCGTATTGCAAACTACGTACATTTCTTAATGTGTCTGTCCTCTCCATAAAAAACTACTCTCAGCCTGCCACTCTGTTTTGTCCATGTGACAGGTTGGACCTGTCACCTGTTCCATAGAGAGATGATGTTTTACCCAAGATTGACATTACTTGCCCGTGGGCCAGCGGAAGTACAATTGGACGAGGGCAGGTCATTCAGAGTATACATTTCCGTAAATAGTTTTAAAAGCCAGACGCCAGGTCTGGACTCACCTGGGCTCGTGAGTGCTACCTGTCGTTACGGTGTTGCTGCTGTGGGGTTGTGTGAGAACCCCCTGGCTGTCGTTTACACCTGATCCGTAGGCCTGTGTAGAGGTAGGCTCTCCTTGTTGACGTGTGCGTAACTTCGCCAGCCAGCATTTCATTTTTTACTCTGAATTTTTATTGGTGCTCCTTTGCTTTAGCATCCCGTTGGGTCTGGCTACAATGCGGAGACGTGCCGGAATTCCTAAGCCCGCTCTGTTGCGCCTTCAGGTAAGCTGGCATGAAGTAGCTAATAGTTTTAATGTTGTGAACGCTGTGAAGTAACGGTGTGGTAGATCCCTCTTAATGCTGCCCCTTGTCATCTCCAGGTTGGAGACGCGTTCAACAGCGTGTCGTGGGGTAGGCTATTCCATTGGGGGTGGGGGACACCACCGTCTTTCCCATGTGTTTTTGTTTGTTTTTATAATCGAATGTAATGCAAGCTCTTTGGTAAGGCAGGTTGTAGGGTTTGTGAAAGTGGTCGTGCTGGCTGACATGGTAACTTCCCTGGTGGAACATTAGTGGCCTCTGATTGGCTAACTTTACGCACGGTTACATTGTGAGTACGTTTGTGTGCCGTGGTACCTTTTTATATTGGTTTGCTGTGTATTTAAAGTCACTTTTTCCTCTTTTGGTTTGATTTGTGTTACTTTTGATTTGCTGTACTTTTATCTTTCACAATGTAGCGGAGTGCGTCTGTTTCATAATATAATGGCTGTCTCAGCCTGACACTGATATCTACCTAATTCAACTATGCAGCCTGTGATGTAAACTGCTGTTACAGTTTGTGAAACTGCGTTATCAATCCACACCTGTCCTTTTGAAAGTGCGCATTTAAAGCATTGATTGAGAAAAGAAAATGGAAAATAAAGAAAAGTATATGTGTCAACAGCTGTGTCCTCATCGATCATCTAGAACCTGTCGGGGAAGTTGATTGTATAACACCTGGGTTGTCTCGCCCTAACGAGACTGGCGTAGTCACTTTAAAATATATTTAATCAGATGGTCAGTGAACCTCCACTCGGTTACATCCACATGGATGAAGGAACATCACCTTCAGCTAAACCTCGCTAAAACTGAACATCTATCATTCTCTGACCACAGCCTCTTCTCATGCCACTTCTCACTGTTCGATATGAAAAAGATCAGACCGTACCTGACCCAATATGCCACTCAGCATTGGTCAAAGGTGTCTGCTAATTGTAAAGTAATGTAATGTAATATACTGTATATGCGGCTGATTCACTAGTCTGTGCTAGCTGAAGTGAAGCACACCTGTTTGTTTATCTTCGCAGCACTCAGGGCTAATGGTAAGGAAAGGGACCAGTTGGTATTTAATCCCTCAGAAGGAGTTAGCTCTCTCTCTCTCTCTCTGCCCAATTTAATAGCAGTCTGGTTTGTGGTCATGAGCTGTGCTGTGTTCTTCAGACGAGTAAGTTTTGTTTTGTCTTTTATTTTATTTTTATAGGTCTGTAACATTTTGAAAACTTCAACTTTATTTTGTTTTATTTTGTTATCTGTCACTTGGACTGTGAATAAAACACCAACCTTGCACCGGAGTTGCAACCTTTGGCTTTGTCATCATTTTGTCACAGAGCCCATGTGACCTATGGGTTATCATAACACCCATTATGATAATGGGTTATCATAATTATTTATGTATATGTGGCACCATTTTAGAAAGTGTTATTTACTAATATTGTGCCAATTCCTGAAACACCCCTGCATTGTGTGCACTGTGGTATGCTCCGCCTGAGTGTGCAGGTACTGTTCATAATGATGCCTGTCTCATTGCTCTGTAAATAACTCCGCTGTATGAGTTTGAACTTTTGAACTATTATTGTAAACCTTTGGCAAGTTAAAGTTTGTGCATTTTGCTTCGGTTTATGGTAGCCTGTATATTTTTCTTTTCTGTATTTTTTGTGTGTTTTATACATAGTCTTTAATTATATATTACATTACATTACATTACATTGCATTTGGCAGACGCTTTATAACCAAAGCGACTTTCAAAAGAGGACATAATCAAGCCAACATCACAAGCAAATACAGAGTGCACAGGAGATATACAGAACAACAAGTGCAGTTGCAAAGAGGGTTAGTTTTTTTGTTTGTTTTTTTATCATAAAGAGTAAATAACGAGTACACACACACACACAAACACACACACACAAACTAAACTAAACATCATGTCAGGAGTCTGCCCTCGGGCAAGGCCAGTTCAGGCATTAGTCTAGTAGATTCTCTCGAAAGAGGAATGTCTTTAGTTGTTTCTTGAAGGCTGCAAGAGATGTGCTTAGTCTTGCTGCCTCTGGGAGACTGTTCCACCACTTGGGTACCACAACGGAGAACAATCTTGACTGGGAGTACCTAGAGCGACTGGATGGCAGAGCCAGAC